>NC_043000.1:23641483-23713983 GCF_006345805.1 Octopus sinensis | reverse complement strand
TGAAAATTTAAAATACTTCAAATGGTTGGAAGGAATTTCACAAGATCTTCTTGCATTTCCATAATAATCGCTTCAAATGTTGATACAAGGCCAGCAATTTTAGCGGAGGAGGTTATTCGATTACATCAACCCAGTACTTAACTGATGCTTTATTTTTATCAATCCCATAAGGATGAATTACAAAGTTGACCACGGCAAAATTTGAACTCAAAACGTAATAAGTCGGAAGAAATACCTATTTCTTTACTACCCACAAGGGGCTAAACACAGAGCGGACAAACAAGGACAGACAAACGGGTTAAGTCGATTATATCGACCCCAGTGCGTAACTGGTACTTAATTTATCGACCCCGAAAGGATGAAAAGCAAAGTCGACCTCGGCGGAATTTGAACTCAGAACGTAACGGCAGACGAAATACCACTAAGCATTTCGCCCGGCGTGCTAACGTTTCTACCACTAGGCATTTTGTCTGACACTCGGCGGAATTAAGAATGCCATATAACCCCTCATAACTTCTTAGTTTTTGGAATTTTTCAGTAAACTTTTGCGAATTTGTGTTCTACACTCAGGAATTCATACGACTATGCAACCTAACCCCACCAAAAACATTTGTGTGTGATTTAAGGGGTTCGGACTCACAATCATGAGATAGTGAGTTCGGTTCTTGGACTGAGTTGTGTGTTATGTTCTTGAGCAAGACACTTTATTTCACATTGCTCCTGTTCATTCACTGGTGCGAAGCTGTATCGGCCCCTTTGTCTTTCCCTTGAATAACATCGGTGACGCGGAGAGAAGAGGCTGGTATGCATGGGCGACTGCTGGTCTTCCATAAACAACCTTGCCCAGACTTGTGCCTCGGAGGGTAGTCCAATGGTCATTTACGACCGAAAGTGGTCTTTACCCTTTAAAGGATGTTTAGCTGTTATTTTTAGCACATCTCATGACCACCTCGTACCGTTCTCATTTGTTTGTCACTCCAAAAACTAAAATAAAAATTTGAGGGGTTTTATGATGTGCTTTAAGCAGAATTCTGCCCGACGCTCCAACGATTCTGCTACCTGGCCGAGCTATGCCGGAGCAGATCTATGATCAAAAGTTATCAATATCGTCTCTATATTTTTCTAGAATAGAGTACCTGAGATTATGTTAGCCAATGTTTCTGACTTTTTCTTAAAGCAGTGTGATTCGAAGGTGGTTTAACTGCTATTTCAAGCAGGTCCAGCAATCAAGTTAATAAATATATTATTAGCGGCTCCCTTGCCAGCTCGTGAATACATGAACTTACAGTTATACTCTTTGTGTGAGTGTGAATACGTATGTGTATGTGTGGAGTTATAGAATATTTAAACATTTAACGAAGACTCTTCGTTTCCTAATGATAGATTATTTTAATGTCCCATTGACGTATTTTACTGACAGCTTAAAACATTTCTCCTAATTTCAGTTAAGAGTTATCTCCCATGTGTTCAATATCTTTCAGGCCTCCAGAGATTAGTAAATGAAATATTTTCTTACACAATAACTATAAAATCTCGATCTTTCCTTACTTTTCGTTACATTTTAACTATTTCATTTTGGTTATTTCATTTATTCCTACTTTACATTACTGCATAAAAACATGTTTATTTTTTTTAAAGAATTATAATCTTTCTTTTAGTTAAATAATCTTTCTTTTCAGTTAAAAATTAATGCAAGAAATATCTTTTTGAAACATGTTCTATATGTTATATAGAAATACTGCAATCACTATTTTATTGAATTTAAACTGAACAGGTCAGAACAAACCAGCTTTTGATTCAAATCTTTAAATTAATTTTTTTTAGTATTTTTAAAAACAAAAACGGTAGAGTACTTAGTGCTGCATTGTTGTTGTTTTCCCCCATTTTTTTGTATTTTTCTTTTGTAAAATATATTTCTGTTCATATTTTGAATAAAAGATTTGTAAACGTAATCTACAAACCCTGGGTAAAAATGGTAGAGAAATTAGGTAATGTTTTGTACAAATCACTGAGATTTGAGTATTACATAAAATAAGCTGTGGCTGTGTGGTAAGTAGCTTGTTTACCAACCACATGGTTCCAGGTTCATTCCCACTGCGTGGCACCTTGGGCAAGTGTCTTCTACTATAGCCTCAAGCCGACCAAAGCCTTGTGAGTGGATTTGGTTGATGGAAACTGAAAGAAGCCCATCGTATATATGTGTGTGTGTATATATATATATATATATATATATATATATATATATATATATATATATATATGTACGTGTGTGTATATGTTTGTGTGTCTTTGTTTGTCCCCCAACATCACTTGACAACCGATGCTGGTGTGTTTACGTCCCTGTAACTTAGCAGTTCGGTAAAAGAAACTGATAGAATAAGTAGGGGGCTTCCAAAGAATAAGACTTGGGGTCGATTTGCTTGACAAAAAGCGGTGCTCCAGCATGGCCGCAGTCAAATGACTGAAACAAGTAAAAGAGTAATCCCAACTGCAATATATTAATTTTAAGTGATTACAAATTCATAAATTCCCTATTCTAGATATGGAGGCACTTTCTTTGCAGTATCTATACTCCTTCATATTTAATTTTCTTTATCTAAATATCAGTTTCAGTAACTGTGGTAAAAAGCAACTCCAAAATGTTACCTTTTGTAGGGGGAACTGGCACTCTGTAAGTTATGAGGACAAGGGTTCCAGTTGATCCAACCAACAGAATAACCTGCTTGTGAAATTAAGGGGCAAGTGGCTGAGCACTCCACAGACATCTTTGCCCTTAATGTAGTTCTCAGGAAGACTCACTGTGACTCACCAAATATTACAAGGCTGGTTCTTTGAAATACAGATTCTACTCATTTTTGCCAGCTGAGTTGACTGAAACAATGTGAAGTAAAGCATCTTGCTCAAGGACATAATGCACTGCCAGGTATCAAACTCATGACCTTATGGTTGTGAACTGAGTGTCCTAACCACTAAGTCACGTGTCTCCACTTTTGCAAGGGAGGTAGTTACTTGGGGCCCATTTGAATCCAGCACTAAATCTTGGAAATCGTTTACACTTTGTGGCCAGTGAAAGGTTTCCCAATCAATCATTAGGTTATTGTAATCCCCAGTGATAGAAACACAAGTAACTACTTTCTTAAATGCTGCTGCTCTGAAACTGTCAAAATGCTGTGTGTTTTGGTGATAGTTTGGGGAATGGTAACCAATTCTAAGTGGAAGTGTTGATGTACTTACATAAATATCTCCAAGAAATATCGCTTGTTGTGACTGGTTCAAATTCACCATAAAGAATTGCTGAAAAGCTTGAATAACATCAACCATCATACTACTTCCAAGGAATTAAACTAGATTTTGATTTTCTTTTCGTCTACCTTTTTCCTATTGAGATTGACCTGCAGATGGACACTTGCTGTAAAATTCTCACTTGTCAACGGGCAGGTGAGTAGTCAGAAAGCATAGGTATTGATATTCCGCTCCTGACCAACTCATTTATTAAACAGTATGGAAAATAAAATTT
This sequence comes from Octopus sinensis, assembly GCF_006345805.1. Lineage (NCBI taxonomy): Eukaryota > Metazoa > Mollusca > Cephalopoda > Octopoda > Octopodidae > Octopus > Octopus sinensis. The sequence goes on along the minus strand of NC_043000.1, from coordinate 23,710,466 downwards.
AGTACAAATAGCTATGCTATATAGCAGTGAAATATGAGCTGTTACTGTTAAGGACATGCAAAGGCTTGTAAGAAATGAAGTCAGTATGTTCTACTGGATGGGTAATGCCAGTGTGCATATATAACAGAGTGTAGGGGAGTTGAGAAAAAAACTGGGTATATGCATCATCAGATGTAGAGTGCAAGAGAGAAGACTGTGCAGGTACAGTCATATAATGTATATGAATGAAGACAGTTGCATCAAAAAGTGCCAAGTTCTAATTGTGGAGGGGACATGTGGGTGGAGGCACATGGCCTAGTGGTTAGAGCAGTGGATTCGCGGTCGAGGGATCGCGGGTTCAAATCTCAGACTGGGCAATGTGTGCGTTTATGAGCGAAACACCTAAGCTCCACGCAGCTCCAGCAGAAGGTAATGGTGAACTTCTGCTGACTCTTTCACCACAACTTTCTCTCACTCTTTCCTCCTGCATCTTGCAGCTCACCTGCAACGGACCAGCATCCCATCCAGGTGGGGAACCTATACGCCAAGAAACCAGAAACTGGCCCTTATGGTCCAGGCATGACTCGAGAAGGAACAAACTATGGTTCATGTGGAAAGAGTAGACCCAAGAAGACATACAATGACGTAGTGAGAAAGGATCTTTGGATTTTGGGCCTCACAGAGAGGATGACAGAAAACCAAGACTTCTTAAGGTTTGCAGTGCTTGAGAAGACGTGGTAATGATGATGATGGCAGTAGGATATTTGAAGAAGATTTGGCTGCTATTTTTAGCAGACTGATCAACCACATTTACTCATCGCTATATTATTTTACTTGACTCTATGCTTTCATTGGCTATATATATGAGGGGGTGCTGAGAAGTTCCTGGTTTTGTTTTAAAGAAAATATAGGCAGATCAGTTAATAATGATTTTACTCAACATATTCCCCTCTCAGATTCATACACTTGTTGCAGTGGTCCTTCAGTTTTTTAAAGTCTTGTAAAAGACCTCTCTCCATGTGTTCATTATATTGACTCTGCAAACTGAGGCACCAGCAACTAATGTTAAAACAATCGCAAATCCATGTTGTATGATCTGTATTACTTGAAATAGAATCACATCTTGAGCTGATTCGCTCCACAAGTGTGTGTGTGTACATGTGTGTGCATGCACATGCGTGTGTGTGTGGGGGAGAGAGAGAGGGTGAAAGAGAGAAGGTGAGAGAGAGGGGGCCCGATAATTGTATGTGTGTGTGTCAGGGACAGGCCAGCTGTTGATTGGGTGTGTATAATTGAAGGTCACCTGTTGACTGTGTTTGCATGTGTGTGTGTGTGAGAGAGAGAGAGGGGGAGGTCACTTCTTGACTGTGTGTGTGAGAGAGAGAGAGAGGTCAGCTGTTGATTGTGTGGGTATAAATGAAGGTCACCTGTTGACTGTGTTTGCATGTGTGTGTGTGTGAGAGAGAGAGGGGGGAGGTCACTTCTTGACTGTGTGTGTGTGAGAGAGAGAGGGGGGAGAGAGGTCACCTGTTGACTGTATGTGTGTGTGTGTGAGAGAGAGAGAGAGAGAGGTCAGCTGTTGATTGTGTGTGTGTGTGTCAGTGATAGGCTCACTGGTTCTATGTGTGCATGTAAATGACAGGCCAGCTGTGTCATTGACTGCCAGATGAAGATTGTGAGTGTGTCGGTGACAGGCTGTCTGTTGATTAATGCATACTGTGGAATTTTGTTGGAGAGTCTGTTCCTATTCATGAGTGGAACACTTAATCTGTTTAACACCACCAAATGATGCATTGGTGCTTTTGGAGGGCTTTGGACTGTTACAAGCATTCCCACCTGGTCTCTGATCTGAGGATAACTTCTAACCTTTTTCTAATCCCAGAAGCCCTTAAAGGTCTCTATCAATAAAGATTAATTTTTGTAACGGTTAAAGTTTATTGTATAACAGTTGAGTCACCAATTTGTAATGGTAGAAGTTTATGAATTTGTATGGTTGAAATTAACTTGTAAACAATAATATGGGATGTTGGAGTCGTAACCAGTTTGTAAGGATTGATTCTTTGTTGATTACCATTATGTAAAGATGAAAAAAAAGTGATTGAAGTTGTGAAGAAAATATTTATTTTACTGTTACATTATACAATACCTTGCCTTGATGGGCAGGTGATGAAATCATAAAGCATGCGAAGTAAAGATAGCTGTAGATTTTGCTTGTATATATTTGTGTACATGTTCTCTTAGTAGTAATCCACAGAAAGAGATAACGTGATGTTGTAAGAGGAAATCAAGTGAGCTAGTGAGAGTGAGAGGGTGTGGAAAGTTGTTTCATAGTTGCTGATTGTAAACTTCATTTCTCCCTCCGACCATTTATCTTTAGTAGCTGCCTGCTTGTGACCTGACTCGAGTTGTCACTCACTGACTAACTGAGTTGTCACCAAGTGACTAACTGATTTTTGCTTGGGGGTTCTTGTTTTTATAACTATCCAGTAGGATAGACATATCATTGAGAACAATAAATTTAGTTGGTGGTCTGTGATATCTTAATTCTAGCTTTTGGTGAAGTAGAAGAGGTTAGAAAGGTCAAGTGGTGAAGACATTATTTTGCTTAGTATCTGGAAAATGTAAAGTGCTGTCAAAGAAAAACTATTGTTTTACTGTGAGAAAAATTCTGTTGAAGTGTTAATTTAAACTTGACTATCTAGGATCGAATCTACTTCATGCCTGCAAGATTCAGTCTGAGGATAACTTCTAACCTTTTTCTAATCCCAGAAGCCCTTAAAGGTCCATGGGTGTTGCCTTCCTTTGTTGACAAAGTCATAAAAAATGGGAAACAAAATGTTTCCTTTGTATCTTTAACCCTCTAGTATTTAAACTGGCCATACCCTACCCAATCATTCAACCTATTTCATGTTCAAACTGGCCATATCCTACCCAATCATTCAACCTATTTCATGTTCAAACTGGCCAGATCTGGCTTCTCACACGGACCCTACAATGTCATTTTAAAAATAAACAATCACATCATCAAAATCTCAAAGCTAAAAAATAATACATGATTAATAAAGAGTAGAAATTAATATTATTAAATAATATTATTAAATAATATCAATTTCCACCAGTGGTCGTCAGCATGCTTAAAAAACGTCTGAAGACTGTGAATTCTTTTTAAATATAAACAATATGAGAGATCCCTATGTAGATCCCTTGTATGCTAAAAATAGATGTCAAACCGTCTTGAACAATTGAAAAGAAAAAGAAAGAAATATAGCACTATGTTTATTTTTTTTATTCATTTGTCTAGCTCGTAAACATCTAGTGTCTTGCTAATTTGAGAACACAGATTTTGTGGCAAGACAGTTTGCCATCTATTTTTAGCATACAAGGGATCCACTTAGTGAACTCTCATATTGCTTATATTTAAGAAAGACAATGTTAACAAATAAGCTTTACATTTGACAGAATAAACTGAATGGTAAACGGTTAATACTTATTTCTTTATTGCACAAAAAGCTAAACATAGAGGGGACAAACAAGGACAGACAAAGGGATTAAGTCAATTAGATCGACCCCAGTACACAACTGGTAATTAATTTATTGACCCAGAAAGGATGAAAGGCAAAGTCAACCTCGGCGGAATTTGAACTCAGTACGTAACGGCAGACAAAATACCGTTAAGCATTTCGCCCGGCGTGCTAACGATTTTGCCAGCTCGCCGCTAAAGGGTTAATACTGTTTTGATAAATATTGATTGAAACCAGTCTAAAATAATTCATATTTTGGCATCATTTTTATGGTTGTCTCTGGTGTCTTCTACCAGTTGTTCCTTATATTGGTACAATGCCATAAACACCCAAGAGAGGAAGTTAGTTGATTGAAATTCCTCCAATGCATGACAAGTGCCTTATTTCATCAGCCTTACCATCATGAGAATAACAAGGTGTCTCTGATTTCCTATCTCCAAGAAGAATAGGCACATACTACACCCTCTGGCTTTCTCCTACCCACTAGTTACCTTTCTCCCCCCCCCCCAACATCCTGTCTCCTCCTGTCTGGGCCTTCTTTTCCTTCCCTGTGCTGCTCTTCATTATCAATTCCTCACTTACTCGCTACCACCCTCAGTGCCCTCACATATCTACTGCAACCCCAGCCCCTGAGACCCCCCCCCTCACTATGTTTCTCAACATTATTTGCTTCAGTACATGAACAGAAGCCACTGTAGTAGTGTTAGAGAGGAAACCAGAACAGAACATTTGGTTGTAGTGAGCCGGTAAATGAGTCTTTACCAACCAGATGGATTAATGAATACTCATTCACCCTCCTCCCCCTTCTCCATCATCGTCGTTGTCGTCGTCGTCATCATCATCATCATCATCGTCGTCCTCCTCCTCCTCCTCCTCATCATCATCATCGTCGTTGTCATCATCATCATCATCATCGTCTTCATCATCGTCGTCATCGTCATCATCATCATCATCATCATCATCATCATCATCATCACTATTTAACATCCACTTTCCCATGCTTGCATGTGTCAGACAGAATTTATTGAGGCAAATTTTCTACGGCCAGAAGCCTTTCCTGTTGCCAACCCTCACCTCTTTCCAAGCAAGGTAATATTTCCCCATGGCCAGATATGTTTTCCATGGAAGACTTGAAATGAACAATATCACTTGTATGACACCGATGCTCATTTACCACCATTACATGGTGCCAACACAAGGGTACACACACACACACACACACACACATATGCATACAAACCACCTACTTACACACAATGGGCTTCTTTCAGTTTCTGTCTGTCAAATCCATGCACAAAACTTTGGTCGGTTCAAAACCTTTATAAAAGACTCTTGTTCAAGGTACAACACAGTGGAATTGAACCTGAGACCACATGATTACAAAGCAAGCATTAGCTAACTGCATCCACTCTATTTTATGTACTCATATCTCCCCATCCTTACACATCCTTATTGCATTGTTTCAATCCCCAGCACTAAACACATTTCCCAGTTATCTCCCCCTTTAGCTGCTACCTTCTCAAATTACCTATCTTTTAAAATTTGTTTTATAAAGTGGTAGGCATTTGGAAGGGCATCCAGCTGTAAGAACCATGCCAAAACTGACCTCACCTGTGCTGGTGCCTCATAAAAAGCATTCAGTTCACTCTGCAGAGTGGTTGGTGTTAGGAAGGGCATCCAGCTGTAAAAAAAACCATACCAAAACAGACAAAAGTATGGTTCAAGCTTCTACCTGGCCAGCTCCTGTCAAACCGTCCACCCATGCCAGCATGGAAAGAGAACGTTAAATGATGATCATCATCATGATCATGACCATCGTTTGTGCATGTGTATTTTTGTGTTTGTCTGTTGTCACCGCTTGACAAACTGATGTTGGTTTGTTTACGTCCCTGTGCATGGGTTAGACAGTTTGATAGGAGCTTCTATGCAGTCTCTCAATCTGCTTGAAATATCAGCCAGTTCTCCCTCAAATCCCACTCTCCTGTCTGAAATAGAGATGGATATATTGGACAATATATTTCTTGATATGAGATATAAGACCTGATTTTCACTGCTGAAATGCCTTTCAAAATAAGATACTTGTACATGGCCGACGTAGGGTTAAACAACTATAACAAACCTCAACCATAACAATCATATTAGTCAGGAAGTTCATAGCTATGTCCCTTATCTCTCTATATATAAAGCTGAAGTTGTCTGTGTATGGCAGGTTTGGTAGCCTTCAACTAACACTATCTCCTCCGAGACACTGCGGTGCAAGTTGACCAAAATTGAGAGTATGATAGAAGAAGGCTTGCTTTTCCTTCCATAGAAGAAAAAATTCAAATCGGACTATGTTAACACCAAAGATTATTTACATCAAAAAGGTGCTTTTTTTCTATGAAAATCCCTATTTTTTATGATTGCTGTGTCGCCATTTTTTGGTGTATTTCAACCAGAAAAAATGTTCACTTGCTACATAATGCAAAATTTTTACTTTTCAAAAATTCCAATTCTAAATGGTCGAAACAAACCCGAGCAACGCCGGGCGATACTGCTAGTTTTACATTATATTTTAATAAACAATTACATATCAGTCTTCTTTAAGCTCTTACTAAAAGTCACCTACTTCCAAAAATGCTATCATTTCATGCATGGCAACATTCACATAAAGTAGTTGATCACACAAGAAGTCAGTGAAATTACTATCACCTCCAGGTTAATCCTGAGAAAATATGCTACGTTTTGTATGTTAAATGATAAAGAATAATGGCAGCACGTTTGTTCAGGTTTCTTGGCAAAGTGCCATCTCTATTTTTATTATTTAGTTTCCTAAGAAGCACTATACATACATACACACTTACACACACACATACATACATACATACATACACACATACATACACACACATATACATACATACATACATACATACACACATACATACACACATACATACATACATACACACATACATAGATACATATATATATATATATATATATATATATATATATATATATATATATATATATATATATATGTATATATATATATGTATATATATTGTCTGCTAGCTTGAACAATTGGTTAGAAGCTATAGAATTACAGAATTTTGCATGTCTGGATATCTACCGTATAGTTAGTTAGTTCCATACAGGATACCTACCCCTTTGTTAGTTCACTAAAAATGTCACTAGCAAGTTAGTGTTGACAATGGCTTCGTTCCAAGTTAGAATTGGCATCTTCTGACTGGCGAATCTTTTGCAAGCAACACTTCTCTTCCTCATCTCAACCTATGCCTCTTGCAGCTGTTGCTGCCTTCCTCCTGCTCCTCTTACTACTACTACTAGTATGGTGTAGAGTACTTTTAAAGATGAGAGATAAACTAAGTGTTGTGTTATAAACTGGATGGATATACAACCTAGTTTCACTTTAATTCACAAAATACCTTGCAGAATGACATGAATATTACCACAGCCTTATTTCTCACCCAATATAACTTTACAAGCTGTCATTTATAGTTTTATATGCTTATCTACTTCAAATTGCTCTGTTAAGAATGAATGATTTCACATCCTCTGAAATTGCTAAATTCCTCTGCGTTTGTGTGTGTGTGTGAGTGAGAGAGAGAGAGAGGGAGTAATTTAATTTGTGTGTAAGAAAATTTCTATCAATATTAATGTTTTTTCTCCAATCCTAATGTTGTCCTAACAAGATGTGATGAATATTTACCAACATTTCAGGAATTCCTAGGTATTTTCATGATTTTCAGTTGTTGGATCACAATATGCCAAAGTCTCTAGATTCCCTTCAGTTCCCAGCTTTGCCAAGAGGAAAACCAACATGAATAAAGTCATGAACAGCACAACAACCAAATTTTTCCTGCCAAGTGTAAGCTATGGACACATAAAAGATGCAGTGGAATTGTGGGAAAGTTATCAAAAAGTTCACTTTTGTGTGTGGCAGATGCACAGGAACAGAATAACAAGCTACATAATGCAAAATTTTGACTTTTCAAAAATTCCAATTCTAAATGGTCGGAACAAACCCGAGCAACGCTGGGCAGTACTGCTAGTTTTACATAATATTTTAATAAACAATTACATATCAGTCTTCTTTAAGCTCTTACTAAAAGTCGCCTACTTCCAAAAATGCTATCATTTCATGCATGGCAACATTCACATAAAGTACTAAGAGCATGAGGGACTTAAACTCTCTCAAATGCCCAGGAGGCTCTCTTGAGGTAGTTTCTGCTATTTAGGTGACCAAATTAGTAATGTTGGTGGATGTTCTGAAAGTATTGTTTCTAGAATAAGAATAGGGTGGAGGAAGTTCAGAGAACTACTACCTCTGTTGGCAGCAAAAGGATTCTCTCTCAGAGTGAAAGGTAGACTATATGATGCTTGTGTGTGAACGGCTATACTCCATGGTAGTGAGACATGGGCTCTGATTGTGGAGGACATGCGTAGGCTGGAGAGGAATGAAGGTAATGTTCTGTTGGATTTACAACATCAGTGTGCATGACAGACAGAGCACAACTGTGTTGAAAGAAAAGTTAGGCATAAGAGGAATTAAATATGGTGTGCAGGAGAGGAGAATGCAATGGTTTGGACATGTGATGTGTATGAGTGAAGACAGCTGTATACAGCCTGTTACTGAAAGTGGATGGTACCTGTGGAAGAGAGAGACCCAGGAAGACATTGTGGTAAGGACTGATCTTAGGAAGTTGGGGCTCACAGAGGAAATGACAGTGGATCGAGATGTTTGGAGATATGAAGTTCTAGAGAAGACCCATTCATGAAAATTAGTGTTAGAAGAGTTGTGTCCCACCCACATGTAACAACACACTTTCACTCACTCTACCTTAAGAAATCAAACTATAACTCCTCTTCTAACTGCATCTTTCTCTTCCTCACATTTCCTCTTCATAAACTGTGATTGTTTTCCAATCCCCTTTCTTGCCCTCACTGCCCTGCTCCCACACCCCCAACACCCTATTTTTCTACCCAGATTCTACACTCATATTCTTGTTACTTATGAGTATACCCTAGCACTACACCATCTCTCTTCTACTCTCTATTACACTTTTGCTGTTTCCTACCCTCTCTCTCTCTTTCCCGTTGGTTACTCTCCTTCTCCTTCTCTTGTTTTTCCTCTGATTAGGAAACCAAGCATCTTCTTTACATCAGCACACTTGTTTCTGGCCTCTCTCTCTCTCTCTCTCAATGAGTAACCATGTACCTCCTCTATAGCAAGACGCCTATTTCTGCCTCTCTATTTCCATGTTACACTCTGACCTTTCATCATTTGATACTGGATCACCTCCTCTAATGCCCCCTCTGTTGTGGAAAGACACCTGCTTTTATCTCTCTGTCCCTTTGTCACACTCTAACCTTTCTTCCTCTGACACAAGTTCCCCATCCTCAAATGCCCTGCCCCTCTCACAATTCCTTGTCTTGTGAGTTACTTGGTTACCCTGCCAGTGCTGGTGCCATGTTAAAAGCATCCAATCCACACTGTAACATGGTTGGCATTTGGAAGGGCATCCATGCCAAAACTAACCTCACCTGTGCCAGTGTCACATAGAAAGCACTGAGTCCAGTCTGCAGAGTGGTTGGTGTTAGGAAGGGCATCCAGCTGTAAAATCCCTCCCAAAACAGACTCAGTAGCCTAGGGTAGTTTTTTCTACTTGGCTGGCTTCTGTCAACCGACCTAATCATGGAGGCAAGGAGATGGACGTTAAACGATAATGACGATGATGAAGTAATAAGGGAGCCTCTATGTGGCGGCTTCATCATCATCATCATCATCTTCATCACAGTCACTTAATGTCTGTTTTCCTTATTGGCATGGGTTGGCTGGTTTGACAACAGCTGGTAAACTTGAAGGCTGCATAAAGCTCTTAAGTCATCTGTTTTAGCATATTTTCTATGGCTGGATGCCCTTCCTAATGCCAACCACTTTGTAGAGTGTACTGGGTGCTTTTTACATGGTGCCAACTCAGGTGCTTCTGATGTGGCACCATCATGGGCGACTTCTTACATGGCACTTGCATGGGTGCTCTTTACATGGCACTAGCTTGATGTGTTAAAAAGTGCTGCTGGACTGGCTCCTGTGCAGGTGGCATGTAAAAAACACCATTTGAGCGTGGCCATTGCCAGTACTGCCTGACTGGCCCTCGTGCCGGTGGAAGGTAAAAGCACCCACTACATTCTAGGAGTGGTTGGCATTAGGAAGGGCATCAGCTGTAGAAACTCTGTCAGATCAGATTGGAGCCAGGTGCAGCCATCTGGTTCACCAGTCCTCAGTCAAACCGTCCAACTCATGCTAGCATGGAAAGTGGGCGTTAAATGATGATGATGATGATTATGATGAACATAGTTATCATTAAGCTAGTGTTAGGAACATAAATTGTGACTAAGGTTTGGTGGAAGATCTTAATTCAAAACTTATGAAAACAAGACATTTGTACTCAGAGCCAGAGCTGGTTTCAGCTGGGTTGGTAACAAAAGGGTTCATATAGTTCTCAGGGAGATTCAGTGAGACACAGAATGTGACAAGGCTGGCTCTTTGAAATACAGGTACAACTCGTTCTTGCTAGCTGAGTGGACTGCCTTCACTCCTGCTAAATTCAAGACACATCTTGATATCTTGTTCCAACTATTGTAATTCATTTGAGATAACTTTGCTGTTATCATTTGGAGCTAATCATGTACTGAAGCTGGCAAAATTTGTTAGCATGTCAGACGAAATGCCTTGCAGTATTTAGTTCTGGCTCTATGTTCTGAGTTAAAATCCCACCAAGGTGACTTTGCCTTTCATCCTTTCAGGGTCATCATCATCATTTAACGTCCGCTTTCCATGCTAGCATGGGTTGGACGAATGAATGAGGGCTGGTGAACCAAATGGCTTCACCAGGCTTCAATCTTGATCTGGCAGAGTTTCTACAGCTGGATGCCCTTCCTAATGCCAACAACTCTGAGAGTGTAGTGGGTGCTTTAATAAAATCAAATAGCTATTGACCATTGGGACCAATGAAATTGATTAACTCTCTCCACCAAAGACAGCTGGTCTCATATCAAAATTTAAAGCCAATTATCTTAGGAAATGGAAGGTGATGAGCTGGCAGAATTGTTAGCATGTTGGACAAAGTGCTAAGCTGCATTTCTTCAGGATCATTATGTTTTGAATTCAAAGACAGCAAGCTGGCAGAATTGTTAGCAGGCCGGACAAAATGCAGAGTGGTATTTCGCCAGTTGCTACATTCTGATTTCAAATTCCGCTGAGTTCAACTTTACCTTTCATCCTTTCGGGGTCAATAAATTAAGTACCAGTTGAGTACTGGGGTTGATGTAATTGACTATCCCTGCTCACCCAAATTTCAGGCCTTGTGCTTACAGTAAAAAGGATTATGTTCTGAGTTCAAATCTCACCAAGGTCAACTTCACCTTTCATAATTTCAGGGTCAATGCATAAGGGTCAATGCTATCAATTTATGCCTTCCCTCAAAATTCCTGGCCTTGACCCTGAATTAGAAGCTATTATTGAACATTCATCATCATCATCATTACCATTGTCATCATTTAACATCTGCTTTCCATGCTAGCGCAGGTTGAGTGGTTTGATGGAAGCTGGTGAGCTAGAGGGTTGCACCAAACCCTGTTGTCTGTTCTGGTATGGTTTCTTATTTCTTTATTGCCCACAAGGGGATAAACATAGAGGGGACAAACAAGGACAGACGAAGGGATTAAGTCGATTACATTGGCCCCAGTGTGTAACTGGTACTTATTTAATCGACCCCGAAAGGATGAAAGGCTAAGTCGACCTAGGCAGAATTTGAACTCAGAACATACTGCTAAGCATTTTGCCCGGTGTGCTAACGTTTCTGCCAGCTCACTGCCTGGTTTCTATAGTTTCTGGCTTGGTTTCTATGGCTAGATGCCCTTCCTAATGCCAATCACTTTACAGAATGTACAGGGTGCTTTTTATGTGACACCAACACACTCGTTTCAGTCATTGCACTGTGGCCATACTGGGGTACCACTTTGAATGGTTTAGTCAAAGGCATTGACCCCAGAACTTATTTTTTAAGGTTGGTACTTATTCTGCCAATCTCTTTTACTGAAACATTAAGGGGTCATAAAGAAACTTACACCAATTGTCCAGTGGTGTGGGGACGAACACAGACAGGCACACATGCATACGTATGCACACACACACACATACAATCCTTTCTACTATAGGCACAAGGCCTGAAAGTGGAAGAGCAGGATAGTTGATTACATCGACCCCAGTACTCAACTGGTACTTTTTCCATCGACCCCGAAAGGATGAAGGGTAAAGTTGACCTCAGCAGAATTTGAACTCAGAATGGAGCAAACGATTCTGCCAGCTCACCACCTTGCACATGCACACACACACGCACATGCACACACACACATGTATGCACACATACACACATACACACACATGTACACACACACACACACACACACACACATAATAACGGGCTTGAATGTAGTTTCAATCAACTACCCTAGGTGCCGTACAGTGAAACTGGACCCAAATCCCATGTGGTCACAAAATGAACTTCTTAACCACATAACCATATTTGCAATTTATTTTATTTTTATGTGAAATATTCTTTTCTACTTGAGGCATAAGGCCTGAAATTTTTGGGGAGGGAGGCAGTCGATTAGATTGATCCCAGTACGCAACTCGTACTTAATTTATTGACCCCGAAAGGATGAAAGGCAAAGTCAGCCTCGGCAGAATTTGAACTTAGAACATAAGGACAAATGAAATACTACTAAGCATTTCACCCGATGTGCTAATGTTTCTGCCAGCTTGCTGCCTTATTACTTCTGTAATTATAACACAGCTGAAGAAAAGAAGACGAAAAGAAGAGAAAGATTCGAGCCCCCCACCCCCCATTTTTTTTTGTGGACTGAAAGGGTGGTTTATTAGAGACCCCCTCCACATTTTTTTTTGGACCAGGAGGAGGTAGTGAGGTCATAGATCCTTGCTTCGGCTGAGATTAAATACCATAAATTTGTCCTATTGTAAAAAAGAAGAATAACAGAGAAGAAAAAAATGTATTTAAAGATTTACCCAGAAGCTTCTTAAGGGTACCAGAGTTGGAACTCCCCATCAACTATAAGAATAATATGATTTTTAAGAAAAATACTATTTTCAAGAGGTTCATATTTTATCCTTCTCTTCACATTGTTTCACAATCGGTTTGTAGTTGTTTAGTCTCAGTAATGACTTAAAAAACGTCTGAACAGAGATATTTCAGCTGTAACTGTTAAGTTTTTTTAATGGTTTCTTCTAGTAGCATCTCTTCTCTTTTCAAGATGATAAGACATGATTTGAGAGAGATTTGGCTGCTATTTGTAGCAGGGTGAATGACCTCATAGTGGCTCACATTTTTTACCACTAGGTCATTCCTGATATCGGAAATCCATGACCAAAGGTGTTCTAACTGTGACCATCCAACCACAGGCCATATTAGTGTGACATTCCAACATGCAATTAAGCGGAATCATCTGCATTACATTGTTAGATGAGTTTATGCCGTCTTTTCCTCACCGCATAAGTATTTCTGATTAGACTTGTGTGATATTCAGTGCATTAAGTATGTGCACACTAGCTTTATTGTTTTTATACAGTATCAGATGTCAACAAGGATTCTTTCATTGAAAGAGGTTGAAAAAACAGTTTTCTGATGCAGATATTTAGTTTGGTGTCTTACTGTTTACAGTTCCAATCCTACCGAAGCTGATTTTTACCCTCTAGCTATTCATTACATTAACGTACCATAAATAGCAAAGGCATTCCAATAAAAAGACAACTCATGCAAAGATGTTGTTGTATAGCCCTGGGAAGATCTGATCAGGCCAACAGAAGACCATCTTTAACATTCAGATTACTCTGTCTAATGTAATGCTTCGTTATTCACATTGTTTTGAATTAATCATGCTTTGAATTAATCTCATTGTTTCCATATTTCAATAATATCATCATCATCATCATCATCATCGTTTAACGTCCGCTTTCCATGCTAGCATGGGTTGGATGGTTCGACTGGGGTCTGGGAAGCCAGGAGGCTGCACCAGGCCCAGTCTGATCTGGCAGTGTTTCTACTGTTGGATGCTCTTCCTAACACCAACCGCTCCATGAGTGTAGTGGGTGCTTTTTACGTGCCACTGGCACAGGTGCCAAACAAGGCTGGCAATGGCCATAATCGGTTGGTGCTTTTTACGTACCACTGGCATGGAAGCCAGTCGAGGCAGCTCTGGCAACGGCCATGTTCAGATGGTTCTTTTACGTACCACCAGCACTGGTATCACAACTGCAATTTCCATTGATTTTTGATCGATTTTGATTGTTTATTTTTAGAATAACATTGCAGGGTATGTGTAAGAGGCCAGTCTGGCTGATCTGGACATAAAAGAGGTTGAATATTGGGGCCAGATACGGTCAGTTTATATAAATGCTAAAGGGTTAGAAAGATAAAACAGTGAAAATCAAAACGATAATGTTATTGCTTAATCCCAGGTCAACCTCATTTTAACAAACCTACAATCAAAAGCATTCCATCCATGACCATCACATCTTTTTAAGACTAACCAAAACTGCATCATCTGCACAGTTGAGTTGTTAAGTTCCTTTCACAACCATGAGGCACCACATTTGATTGACTCAAGCCTTGGACGGAAACTGTATGGAATCTCATTAGACAGATTGCATTTGTAATTCAAAGGTCCAGCCTTATCATGTAGTATGATGCTGATTTACCCTGATATGTTAACAGTGCATGTGTACACGGAATACTCAACCACTTTAACATAAATTTAACGAGTAGGTGGTTGAATGTTCAACAGTTGAATGTTCATTGCGGAAACTGAGGATTCATTACCATCATTTAACACTTCTACATCTAATGAGATTTTCTTTAAAATGGTAGGGTGTGATCTGATGAAGATTTGGTTGCTATTTCTAGCTGGTCGAACGACGACGTAAAGATTTTCTTATATGGCACTTGTTCCTGTTGCACTATTATGTCAGTGGTTAGAATCAGAATCACTAAAACAAGGGTAACCGATTATCAATGTTTGCCATTGAAACTGGGGGTGGTAGATTAGCAGTATCATGCTGAAATATGCAGATGACATCAAGCTGTAGCTCAAGATAAAGAGGACAGATCCTGTACATTATAGATCTTTATTGCAATCAGACCTGGACACAATGCAGCAATGGATCATGGACTGGCAACTCAAGCTGGCTGTTGACAAATGTACTACCATGCATTTTAGGAGGAAAGACCCAGCATCTACTTACTCCCTCCACATCACTAATCTCAAAAAGTCTTCTTGTGAATGTGACCTGGGCATTATTGTCAACAGCGATTTGATTTGGACACAACACATCGCTAAAATTGCCAATAAGGCTGAGGGTGTCTTGGCCACACTTACCACATCCTTTGTGAGCTGCTCTCTGGCTATCTATCTGAGGCTTTATATAGCTATGGTGCGACCTCACCTGGAATTTGCATCACTGGTCTGGAACCCCTATCTTGCCCAGGATATTAAACGTCTGGAAGCCGTTCAGCGACGTGCAACCAAGAGGATACCCTCCATCAGGCATTTGCCATATTCTGAATGCCTTACTTCCCTGGGCATGGATACATTGAAACTCCGACATCTGACTTGCCATCTTACAAACAATAACAATGAGCACCTTTTCAAACTCCACCTGTCTAACACCCATGGACATGTTTACAAAGTCAGAAAACAGCACAGCTCCCATGACTTTCAGAAATATTTTTTCACACTAAGAGTTACTGAAGCATGGAACAAACTGCTGGCATCAGTTGTTAGTTGTCGGAGCACTGCATCCTTCAAAACTTCCATGCTTCCTGAGATTCGCCAACACTACACCTGATTTTCTCCCCTCCATACACACGCAAGCATGTAT
The DNA here is from genome assembly GCF_006345805.1 of Octopus sinensis. Taxonomy (NCBI): domain Eukaryota; kingdom Metazoa; phylum Mollusca; class Cephalopoda; order Octopoda; family Octopodidae; genus Octopus; species Octopus sinensis. The sequence continues at coordinate 23,695,004 of NC_043000.1, read as the reverse complement.
CTGACTCATACACTGTTCACTTTCCAGACATTTATACATTACTGCACATGCTTTATATGCACTTTTAACAAGTTGTGGTGCACCTGAGCACTGTATACAATAATTTCGTTATTATTTTTTATTTTATGAGCATTTTAGGGTAGAACACCTGTTTCTCCTGGTGTGATATATATAAGGAAGGGCTGTGCAGGCCTCTGTTTCTATCATTCATTTACTGGTTTCCTTTCTTCTCCCTCTTTTTAGCTTCTCAATTTTCTTTCTTTTTTTTCATTGAATTGTAAATATTGGTAGGGCACTGATAGTGTTGTTAGAGAGACAGATGCTTGGGTGATAGATGGAACCTGTTTAACACCAGCACTGGGTCCTTGGGTGTCTTTTGTCACTATAGTTGGAAAACAATTCTTTTATTTGCCTCAGGCACATAATTGAGGAGGACACCACAAGGAGAGAAAACAAGGTGTAAGGATTTATGCAAAGGATGGGGGAAAAAGAAATGGAAAAGACAGTGAAAGTATACTTAGTATATAAAGTCTGTGATAACATGAATGATGCAATCCTCCTGATACAGGAAAAACTCCAATTAGGGCCAAACTCCAACTAGGGCCCCACAGATCCAGGATTACCCTGACCACAATAGGTATGAGCCCTCTCTCTGCTTTTCAATCTACAGGTGCATGTTTAGAGTAGAGCCATTCACTCTAACAATTTTTGTCAGTCACCCAGCTTTTCACAAATTCACTTGAAGGTGAAAATAATAATAAACTCCAGTTAAGTATTGGAGTTAATTTCATCAATTGTCCCTTCCTTCGAAATTTTTGTCTTTTTAGCTATATTAGAAATCCTTATTATTGCTGAAATACATGGGAAAACCCACGGGGAGGTTGCACATGAGGTTAGGTAGTACTGTGGAATGGGACAAATTGACATGTTTAATAAGATGAAGAGAGTTTCCAAACTTTTAAAATTTGCCAAACATCTTGTTGATGAAAAAAAATCACATAAAACATTTATCTTTTACTTGTTTCAATCATTTGACAGCGGCCATGCTGGGGCATCACCTTGAGGGTTTTTAGTCTAATAGATCAATCCCAGTGTTTATTTTCCAGCCTGGTACTTAAGCTGTCGATGTCTTTTGCCAAACCATTAAGCTACAAGGACATAAACAAACCAACACCAGTCATCAAGTGGTGGCGTCAGACAAGCACAGATACAAATACACACACATACACACATGACACGCTTCCACACAGTTCATTTCCATCTACCAAATTCACTCACAAGACATTGTGTCTCATATTACAGTAGAGGACACCCAAAGTGTTGTGGAGTAGGACTGAACTTGAAACAGCCAGGTTGCAAAGCAATACCTGTGCCTAGGGTAACATTTTATCTTCTCATTAATAGAGAAAAGGAGATGTGCCAAACACTTCCACAAACATTTGGCCAGGCTCTGTTTTATATTAGCTTTGAGAACTGCTGTAGGTGATGAGTAAAGTGGATTTGCGGGATTAAAAAGTGGAATCTGAGAAAAGCAGAAATTGTTTTTTAGGAGTGAAGGTTTTTATTCATGATTAATTACATAAGTTATATTATTAATCAACAATTTGCAAAAGTCAACAGTTAAAATGGTAAAAAAGAAATTAACCAACAAAAGTAAATAAAATAAAAAGGTACATAACACTTCCTTACTTATATATTGTACCAGGGTATATATGTGCCTCCACTAGAAATTGTTCAGGCGACCCAAAACATGGTTAAACTGTGGGTAGTCATGAGAAGTGAGGTACTGGAAACATCCGAGCACCATCACAGTCATGGCACTGACCTCTTACACAGCAACCAAGCTCCCACAATCTTCTCAAATGTCACAAGTTGAAAAAATGTAATTCACTGACAAATTACAGCATTTCAGTATTTTATTCCGTTCAATAGTTATCTATGATAGCGGAAAATTATTTGATAAAGTTTGTCAAATTGTGATAAATTTGATTTAAATGGTGAATTTTAATGTTTTGTGCAGGAAATTATATATATATATATATATCATTTGCTTGTTCTGCTTTACACCATGCATAATAGTTTGGAGTGTAAAATAAAATTATAAAAATTTATGTTAAATTTCTGTTGTATGAAACAGGAATACAGAGGCGGGAGATGAAAGTAAGGCGTTGGAGTGGCTGTGTGGTAAGTAGCTTGCTTACAAACCACTTGGTTCTGGGTTCAGTCCCACTGCGTGGCACCTTGGGCAAGTAAGTGTCTTCAGCTATAGCCTCAGGCTGACCAAAGCCTTGTAAGTGGATTTGGTAGATAGAAACTGAAAGAAGCCCATCGTATATATGTGTGTATATGTTTGTGTGTGTGTTTGTCCCCCCAACATCTCTTGACAACCGATGCTGGTGTGTTTACGTCCCCATAACTTAGCAGTTCAGCAAAAGATACTGATAGAATAAGTACTAGGCTTACAAAGAATAAGTCCTGGGGTCGATTTGCTCGACTAAAGGCAGTGCTGCAGCATGGCCACAGTCAAATGACTGAAACAAGTAAAAGAGTATATATATATATATATATATATATTACATACACACACACACGCACATATATATATATATATATATATATATATATATAGATAGATAGATAGATAGATAGATAGATAGATAGATATATATGTATGTCCTGTTTTTTGACTCCATAGACTGAGCAAAAGACTTTGGTAGAATGTAGATTAATGGCTGTCCTTCAAAGTCCCATACCTGATGAGAAATGAAAAGGGTACTTGTTTTACTTTCATCTCCCGCCTCTGTATTCCTGTTTCATACAACGGAAATTTAACATAAATTTTTATAATTTTAGTTTACACTCCAAACTATTATGCATGGTGTAAAACAGAACAAGCAAATATAATATGGGAAATCCCAAATGATATAAAAGTAACTTTGTTGTGCCACCTGACTGGCTCCTGTGCTGGTGGCACATAAAAAGCACCATTCAAGCGTGGTCAATGCCAGTACCGCCTGACTGGCTCCTGTGCTGGTGGCATGTAAAAAGCACCATTCAGATGTGGTCAATGCCAGTACCACTTGACTGGCTCCCATGGTGGTGGCACATTAAAAGTACTATTCAAGTGTGGTTGATGCCAGTGCACCTGACTGCTCCATGCTGGTGGCACATAAAAAGCACCATTCAAGCATGATCATTGCAAGTGCTGCCTGACTGGCTCCTGTGCTGGTGGCATGTAAAAAGTGCCATTCAAGCATGGTCGATGCCAGTACTGCCTGACTGGCTCTCTTGCCAGTGGCATGTAAAAAGCACCCTTCAAGCATGGTTGATACCAGTACCACCTGACTGGCCCTCATGCTAGTGGCATGTAAAATGCACCCACTACATTCTCAGAGTGGTTGGCATTAGGAAGGGTATCCAGCTGTAGAAATTTTTCCAGATTAGATTGGAGCCTGGTGCAGCCTTCTGGCTTGCCAGTGCTCAGTCAAACCGTCTAACCCATGCCTGCATGGAAAGCAGACGTTAAACGAAGATGATGATGATAATGATGAATCATATGTAACATATACATAATGTTGGTGGATTCATATCCGTTTATCCAATATCCAAAAATAAAACAAAGAAAAAGAAAAACAAGGAAAGAAAATTTCGATTCTGATTTTTTTTTTATACCCTCAATTTTCAATGTTTTATATTTTTGCCCTTCTCCTTAGTCCCATTCCTATTTCCTATCCCATGAGGTATGGGACTTCGAAAAACAGCTTTCCCAAAACTCTACCGGAGCCACTATGTGGTTGCCTGACCTGTTAAAACTGGCAGCCAAATTAGCCTCAAATCACATCCAACTGTTTGTAGTCCTAGATATACTGCACATGGAAAAAATAAATTTGGATAAAATAAATTGGTCACAGCAATAATGCCATCGATCGTGGATCGTGAGCAGTTCTGATATGAGGCTAGACATTAATTGAACCAGCCACTAATTTCCCATGTATATAGACTGCGGCTATGCTGGGGCACCGCCATGAAGAATTTTTAGTCGAACGTATCGACACTGGCGCTTAATTTTTTTAAAGCCCGGTACTTATTCTATTGGTTTCTTTGCCGAACAGCTTAGTCACGGGGACGTAAGCACACCAGCACCAGTTTCAAACATGGTAGTGGTTGGGGCACAAACACACACGCATAGATATATTTGTATACATATATACGGGCTTCTTTCAGTTTCCGTCTATCAAATCTTCTCACAAGGCTTTAGTCGGCCAGAGGCTATACTAGAAAACACTTGCCAAAGGTGCCAAGCAGTGGGACTGAACCCCGAACCACACAGTTGGGAAGCAAGCTTTTCACCACACAGCTACGCCTGTGCCTATATTTTTGTTAGATGGTACTACTTGAGAACAGTGGTCCCGGTGCGCGCACTCGCGTACTCGCGCTAGCTAGTCGATCCTTACTTTGTGTTTTTGTGTTATTTACTTTGTTTAAAAAATTATTTACTTTGTGTTTTTGTGTTTTATTTACTTTGCTAGGGAGTCGTTGTAGGATCGACTAGTCACGACTAGCTAGCGCGGATGCGCGACTACGCGAGTGCGCGCACCGGGACCACTGTTGTCAGGTAGTACCTTGTTAGATACAGCACATTGTAGAAGGAAAAAAAACCACAGCTGTAATGCCATTGATTACAAGTCTGTAAGGTGGGAGTAAACGTTTAACTAAACCTTCGGATTTCTCCCAAACACCTAGTTACAACTAACTATAACCATCGATATAGATAAATATATTTTCAGCAAAACAATCTTATTTCTTTATTGCCCTCAAGGGGGTAAACATAGAGTGACCTGTCAACATAATGTAAACGGTTTAATAACCGGAAGTAAATCTTTCGAATTAAAGTTAAACAACGTATATATTTACACTTTGCTGACAAGAGTTTGGTTTGACGACAGAGAGACAGAATGAAGGTCAGGGTCCGGTTTGGGTCGACAACCAAAGTAATTCCCATCGACGATGAAGTCGCAAATTTTGTTCAGTTGTCAGAACTTCGAAGACTTATCCACGAAGCATTTGGTGATTCCTTGACCGGGTGTGTGTGACTCGTTATTTTGGTTTTTTTTTTTTACTTCTTTTCCTCAGTTGATATTGATTTCTCGACACTGCATTCAGACCCGGTTTCACATTTACTTTTATTATAATTCTCTTCGCATTTAGGTTGCTTTATAGGAATATTCTAGATTTAACTGTGCACCTGTCCGCTACTCGGGTTTAATTCTAGTTTGCCAACCGTAAATGATATATAGAAAGAAAGTTTTGTTACATGCTACCGTCTATATCACAATGTTATATGAATGAAGCCTTAGTTACTTTTGAACGGAAAGGCAAACGAATTTGTAACGTTTTCACTTTTATTTTTCTCGAGAATAAATTACGTGATGGCCATAATCTCTACCCTTTTTCCTCAGAGGGTCGCAGATTCGATTTAGCGACGCTTCATGTTTGCTCTATGCGAAAAAATTGTTTTTTCCTATTACAGCTGTCTTGTAAAAGGTAATTGTTGTACTGAAAACGAACATAAAATTGGGGACAAGAATATTAAAAATTAAATTTTTTTGAACAAAAAGTTCTTTCACGGAGGGAATCAACCTCTTAATAACAAAGAAAACATTTAAATTTAAATAAACAAATGACTATGTTCGGATAAACAACAAATGTATTTGTAAATGACAAAATGTTTTTATTTCTATGGTTTAGAAGAGGAAGAGCAACTCTTATCGGCACCACTTAAATACAGAGGTCCCGAAGCATCTACGTAACGATATGTTTTTACAGTGCCCATTCGTAAGGGGGTTAGTTTTTAGGGTTACGTAGAGGCGTCGGGACCTCTGTATTTAAGTAGTGCCAACTTATCACCATTTTTCGATACCTCGGAGACTGGTGGGAACGAAGTTATCTACTGGCTGAAATGCTTGCAGCAATGTAGACTCCCTGCACTAAGCGTACTCAAAGGAACCGTAAGGTAGTGTTAAACCAGTTGACGGATTAAATATCCACCCATAGCAAAGTAATAACTTATAAACATTATGGCACTTTGCACAACAAAACAGTATTTTCTACTTCCTCATTTGAATCAACGAAGGGAAGCTCTCTGAAGTCGTTCGACCTGCTAAAAGTAGCAGCCTTTTAGAGAGGGCTGAGTTGGGGATAAACAAGAGCAACCTTAAAATTCAACAAGAATCTCAACGAGTGGGATTTGGGGATTGAGTACAAATTTATTAGTCAAAGGATTTACAAGGGTCCCCAATAGACTAAACAAGACTGAAGTGATTTGAAGCAGCCTCAAAATTGTGTAAAATTAGAGCGAAATATTTTTGTAACCGAAATATATATTTTAGAGTAAAATGTGTTCTATAAATCATTTGTGGAAATCTTAAATTATAATAATTTGTGTGTATTTTCGGTGATAGACTTGATTTTATTGTGTTAGTGATATATGTACACCATCATTTAACGTCTGTTATAGATGCTGGCATGGGTTGGACGGCTTGACCAGTCTGGTATGCTGAAAGGCTGCACCAGACTCCAGTCTGATTTCACATGGTTTTCTATGGCTGGATGCCCTTCCTAATGTTAACCATTCTGAGAGTGTTTATAAGTACCGTTCTTACAAAGATACTCTAAAATTGCTTTCTAAATTTGTAGAGGGATCAATAATATTCCGCAATCTTTTAAAAAAGGAATATCCATAATGCTGAATCATTTGCAAACAACAACTGTTTACTTGATGGGGCTACAGTGCCCAGAGAATGGCTGTAATATGAAACATCATTCGATATCTTTTCTATGTGGTGCTGGTAGAAACTTATCTAAGTATAACATGATTAGAAATGTTTGCATAGAGGTAAAATACTTGAGATATGGATAGATTTCAAAAGTCACCCTCAAACCACTAAAATTCGCCTGATTCAGTTACATATGGCAAAAGCCATTTGCAGAATATAACGACCAAAATTATTTAGAAAGCTTAAATTTTTAGAAATTGAAGGTAAACTTCTGAAGTGGTCTGAAAACTATTTGGAAAATAGAAAACTGTTCTGAAGATTGTTTCTCATTAAATTTGGATTTCATTTGGAGTTCTGCAAGGCAGCCTTATTGGGCTGGTACTTTTCCGAATTTCTATAAATGACTTGCAAACTGTAACTCATTTTTCTTGTTGTTTTCATAAGTTCTGAATTAAAATCTTCCATCAAACCTTAGTCATAATTTATGTTCCTAATACTAGCTTAATGATAACCAAGTTATTTTACTAAATTCTTTGTTATATCTAAAGTAATTGAAAGAAATACAGAGCATCTCAAAATAAATACTGTAACAAAAGGGTTAAAATCATATGTGGAAGATGTAAAATAATAGAACTTTGCTAATCTGTCTCCATGTTGGTTTTTCTTATGGCTCAAGGGATGCAGTTGTCTATCACAAAATATTTTATCTTACTCTTAGTTTGGAAAATTTTGATACTGAGTGTTTAAATTCCAAAAGTTTCTAATATATCTGATCTCGGGAATCTTTTGGCGTTTCGAATGCGTTCTGCTGAAATTGCCTCCAAAGATTTTCAAAAGATGCATTTAACCTTTTATGACTTTGCAGTTATGATAGAATCTTTTTGTTGGTCATGTTTCAAACTTACATAATAGATATGTATGCCTTGCTTCCCTAGGCATAGATACATTGAAGTTCCGATGTCTAGTAACTGACTTGGTAAATACCCACAAAATTATTAACCATTGTGCCAACAACCACCTTGAGCTCCATGTGTCTAACACATGTGGGCATGCCTACAAAGTCAGAAAACTGCACAGCTCCCATGACTTTTGGAAACATTTTTCCACACTGAGAGTTGTTGAAGCATGGAACAAATTACCTGCATCCTTTAAAACCTCCATACTTCCTGAAATTCACCAACACTGCACCTGATATTCCCTCCCTCCATACGCATGCACACATGTATTGGGTTGGTGCATAATTATTGCGGCTTTTTTTCAAATTTTATTCAACAAAAACAATAACAACGTGTAAGAAAAGCATCTTTAAATGATTATTCCGGAGCATATTCACCATCTACTTCAGTTACTGCTTTCCATTTGCTTGGCAGATGGACAGACCGTTATTTAAAGCTGTTTTTGTTAAATATTGTTTTTGTTGAATAACATTTGTTGAAAGAAGCTGCAACAATTATGCACCGACCCAATATATCAGGACTCATACACTGTTCACTTTCCTGGCTTTTGTACATAATTTTATGCACTGTACATGCACCTTTAATGGATTGTTGTGCACCTGAGCACTATAAACAATAGTTTCGTTATTATATATGTAAGTTGCTCTTTCAGATCCTGATAATTGATGTGTAAATACAAGGTTAAATAATTCAGTTCTAAGTTGCCTTGTGAAACTTAGATATTTAATACATCTAATGCACAGTTATCTCTTTTAATATTTATGTATTTTCTTCTTTCTTTTATGTTATTTTCAGCTCCTTCTCACTGAGCTTAAATAAAACAGATATTTTCAAAGATGAGACACAAACTCTAAAAGATTATGAAATTGTCTCTGGAGATTTACTGCACATAATCTCTGACAGTTCCTTCGCAGAACCCAATCAAAAGAAAACCAAACCTCTGGATCCACAGGTAAGGGAGAGTTATCTTCACAGAAATATTTATTACTTCAGAATTCCATTTTAGCTGATAACCATAACATTATTGTCATCATCATTTAATATCCATTTTCCAGGCTGGCATGGGTTGGGCAGTTTGACAGAAACCAGCAAGTCAGAAGACTGCACTACTAAGCTCTGCTCTCTGCTTTGGTATGGTTTCTATGACTGGATGCCCTTCCTAACAGCACCATTTATCCTTTTTTTTTTAGTAATATATCTGGAGAGGAGAAACCATATTCTTTTTCTTTTTTAAGATATTGATGAATAAATGCACCAAACTTATATTCCTTGTAAATTTAGGGAAGCAACATGTTTATAAATTCTCAGTCTTTGACGTTATGGGCAAAATTATATGCATTTTAGGAAAGATATTTTTAAAATGTATATCAAATGTTAAAGGACTCTTGCATAAATTTAGTAAAATTCCTCTTTAGAATAGCTTCAGTTTTTGGGTTTTTTTTCTAACTTAACTATATGTAGATTTCAAAAATGCAAAATTATGTTTAACAAGAAGTATTTGATATTTGAAATTACTATTAATCTCTATGGTAAAGACAAGCTTCGGTCATGAATGACCATGGGATTGCACCTAGAAAGTTACCCTCCGAGGCACAAGTCTAGGCAAGGTTCATTATGGAAAACCAGCACTCACCTATGCATGTCAGCTTCCCCTCTTCACATCACTGATGTTATCCAAGGGAAAGGAAAAGGCTGATACAGCTTGGCACCAGTGATGTCACAACTCATTTCTACAACTGAGTGAACTGGAGTAACGTGAAATAAAGTGTCTTGCTCAAGAACACAAAACACAGTCTGGTCCAGGAATCAAACTCACTACCTCATGATTGTGAGCCTGATGCTCAAACCACTGAGCCATGTGGTTAAGAAGTCTGCTTTCTAACCTGGTTTTTGGTTTCAGCCCCACTGCACGGCACCTTGGGCAAATGTCTTCTACTATAGCCTTGGACAGAAACTGAAAGAAGCTTGTTGTGTTTGTGTGTGTTGTAGCATGGAAAGCGGATGTTAAACAATGATGATTATCCAACAAATGTGGTGTTGAGCATTTACTGTCGTTGTTCAATGCTAGTGTGGGAATGTATGTATGCCTCTTCTATTTTTTAATTATAAATCTTCCACTGAGGAGGGAGCTGGTTTCCAACAAAGATACAAGGCTCCATCTTTGTGTATATATGAAAGTGTGTGTGTGTGTATATATATATATCATCATCATCGTTTAACATCCGTTTTCCATGCTAGCACGGGTTGGACGGTTTGACCGGGGTCTGGGAAGCCAGGAGGCTGCACCAGGCTCCAGTCTGATCAGGCAGTGTTTCTACAGCTGGATGCCCTTCCTAACGACAACCACTCCGTGATTGTAGTGGGTGCTTTTTACGTGTCACTGGCACGGAAGCTAGTCAAGGCGGTGCTGGCATCGACCATGTACAGATGGTGCTTTTTACGTGCCATCGGCACAACTGCCAGGGTAGGCTGGAAACGGCCATGATTGGATGGTGCTTTTTATATATATAAATATATATATATGTTCTTTTATTTGCTTCAGTCATTTAACTGCAACCATGCTGGAGTTACTGCCTTGAAGGGTTTTGGTTGAACAAATTGACCTTGGGACTTATTTTTTAAGCCTAATGCTTATTCTATTGGTCTCTTTTGCCAAACAGTTAAGTTACAGGAACATAAGCACATCAAGACTAGTTGTCAAGCAGTGACTGGGGGGGGGGGGGGGGCAGACACAAATACACACATACAACAGGCTTCCTTCAGCTTCTGTCTACCAAATCCATTCACAAGGTTTTGGTTGGCCCAAGGCTATAATAGAAAACACTTGCTTAAGTTGTCACGCAGTGGGATTGAACCCAGAACCATGTGGTTGGGAAGCAGAATTCTTACCACACAGCCAAAATTATATGTTCCAAATTTTGGCAGAAAGCCAGCATTTGGCATGAAGGGACTAGTTGATTACATTATTTTATTGCCCCCACTCTCCGTCCCCAAAAGGATGAAAGGCAAAGTTGACCTTGGCAGAATTTGAATTCAGAATGTAAAAACAGACGAAATGCTACCAAGCATTTTACCTGGTGTGCTAAAGATTCAGCCATCACACTGTTCTGTGTGTGTGTGAGAGAGAGAGTGTGCCTTCTTGTCTTAACATTGCATAATTGTTGTAAATAATAAATGTCATTTATTTCTAGTATTCTACAATAACATGTCTGGCCTTGGGAATTATTGCCTTGCTTGGAAAAAGATACAAGTTGGTGACAGGAAGGGCATCTGGCTGTAGAAACTGTACCTCAAAAAATTCTATCCAGTTTATGTAAACATGGATAAGTGGATATTAAAATGATGATGATGATCTCTTATCAAGTGTATTACAATTTATTGATGTTTTGTTTGATTATGGAAATAAGAAATATATTTTTAAAAATTTTATTTGAAGATGAATGTAAGTAACACCATAAAGGACAGTACATCCTCAAAAGATCCTGAAAATACCAATATTTCAACAGTGGAGATTGAACCAGAAGCTGCTACATCTCAGTCAACATGTGGTTTTGATACTTCCTATTCACCGCAATACATTAGTGGAGACAAAATATCACTTCAGATGCTCCTGTCAGAAACCCCTCCTAAAAATCTACATCAGTCTCTAATTGTTGCTCTCCACTATTTAATGCTTGACTCTGGATTTTATTTATGTGATGTAAGTTTACAAGGAAATGCTTTCTTTTGCTTGTTTTTTATTCCTTAATTCTAATAAGCTATTATGGCACCACGTATACCATATATTTCTGTGCCGTTGACTGAGCGGCTAACCGGCTTCCGTGCCAGTGGCACTTAAAAGGCACCATTCAAGCGTGATTGTTACCAGCATCACCTTACTGGCACTTGAGCCCCATGCTAGTAGGGTGCTAATCCACCATCCGAGTGTGATCGTTGCCAGAGCGTCTAACTGGCCTCCGTGCCAGTGACACGTAAAAGGCACCATTCGAACATGATTGTTACCAGTGTCGCCTTACTGGCACCTATGCCGGTGGCATGTGTAAAAAGATTCGAGCGAGGTCGTTGCCAGTACTGCCTGACTGGCTCCGTGCCAGTGGCACGTAAAAGCACCCACTACACTCTCGGAGTGGTTGGCGTTAGGAAGGGCATCCAACTGTAGAAACTCTGCCAGATCAGATTGTAGTCTGGTGCAGCCATTTGGTTCGCCAGACCTCAGTCAAATCGTCCAACCCATGCTAGCATGGAAAGCGGACATCAACTGAAAATACAATAACATAGCCCCTATCAGAATAGCAATTGTTCATTATCTGTTTCAGCTAATCTATTTCTGTTTTTTGTTGTCCATCCATCCATCTATCACCACTGACTTCATAATTTGTGTTAGTTTGTAAATTATCCTTATTGCTTTATTTTCAAAGTATTAAAATTTTAAGTATGTTTGTCTGTTGTGTGTTGCAGTTTTTAGCAAAGTTAGTACATTGTGCCATTAAAATTTTCTGACTAATGTACTTAGGTAACATGCCCTTTGCCTAAAATAACTTCCCCTTAATTTCTGACCCTTGGAACCAAAGAATGTGGATTATTGTATTGACATGTTTGTTCCTTCTTGAGCTGTGCCTGGCTCATAAGGACCGGTTTCCTTGGCGTATAGGTTCCCCACCTGGATGGGATGCTGGTCCGTCGCAGGTGAGCTGCAAGATGCAGGAGGAAAGAGTGAGAGAAAGTTGTGGTGAAAGAGTCAGCAGAAGTTCGCCATTACCTTCTGCTGGAGCTGCATGGAACACACACATCGCCGGGTCTGAGATTCGAACTTGCAATCCCTCGACCGCAAGTCTGCTGCTCTAACCACTGGGCCATGTGCCTCCACTTTGTATTGACATAGAAAAGTAATTTTCAGTCATTTTGATTGAAATAATAAATTCATGTGAAATTGCAAAGATTCTTACTTTACAAATTGGCCCTCAGCTGCTTTGCTTATTTCCTGGGTGATACTGAGTTTACCATATAATTGCAAACTTGCCATCAAAATACAACAGTGATTTTTTATTATATTCTTTCATAAATTCCTCTTTTAGTGATACACTTTTGACTCCCCTTCCTTATCTTCTTCTTGTAATTAAACATTTGATCTCCAATTCTATTTTTCTTCCATTTTTGAAGGAGAAACATCAATGTTAAAATGAATACATAAAATGAAACTAATTCTGTTTAAAGTGCTGTTTAAAAATATATAATACTAGCAGTAACGCCCGGCGTTGCTCGGGTTTGTTTCGACCCTTTAGAATTGGAATTTTTGAAAAGTAAAAATTTTGCTTTATGTAGCTTGTTATTGATCATTAAATGAACATTTTTCTGGTTGAAATACACCGAAAAATGTTGACACAGCAGTCAAAAAATCGTAAAAAATAGGGATTTTCATACAAAAAAAGCACCTTTTTGATGTAAATAATTTTTGGTGTTAACATGGTCTGATTTGAATTTTTTCTTCTACGGAAGGAAGAGCAAGCCTTCTTCTATCATACTCTCAATTTTGGTCAACTTGTGCCGCAGGGTCTCGGAAGAGATAGTGTTAGTTGAAGGCTCCAAACCTGCCATACACAGACAGCTTCAGCTTTATATATATTGAGAGATTTGCTTCAATTTTGCTGTTAAAAATTTACCTCTAGGCACAAAGAGAACTCCTTTGACATTTTGTATAATTAAAATTATTTTCTCATTTTATTCTCTTTTTCAGGGTTCTGAAGTCCCAGATGTTAATACATATGCAGCATGTTGTGATGTCAAAAACCAGTTGAGCAAGTTTGCCGATATTCTGAAAGCTACTGAATTTTACAAATTGTATTACTTCCACCCTTTCTGTAAAGGAGCGATGTGTTTAATGATCTGTGTTCCAATGGGGTCTAAGCTTGTTATCAATGGTAATCTTTTATATTTTGTATAAGCTTACTTGTAGCATTATTACCTGTTTCATTTTCGTGTTTGGTTTACAAGATTCTTGATGTGAACTTGTGTGTTAAAACATTTTGTTGAATCTTGGGAAGACCATTACACCAATAATAAATGCATGCACAGGTTGTATTTCACTTCTTTATTTTCCATTTATCATTATCCATTACTTCCTCCAGCTCGGCAGAATGAGTTAAACTCCACACTTTAAGCTAATGAAATATTTGTCACTGATGTTGTTTAGCCCCAGGTCTACCTTGACCAAACAGTCTTTTGATCAGAAGCAATCCAGCAATGATTACCATGGCCTGCCCTTGTGTATTGTGTATCTGTTGAGACCTCCTTCGGTCATGACTGATCATGGGATTGTACCTAGAAAGTTACCCTCCGAGGCACAAATCCGGACAAGGTTGTTTATGGAAGACCAGCAGTCACCCATGCATACCAGCTTCCCCTCTCCACGCCACCAGTGTTATCCAAGGGAAAGGCAAAGGGGTCGATACAGCTTGGCACCAGTGATGTCGCAACTCATTTCTGCAGCTGAGTGAACTGGAGCAACATGAAATAAAGTGTCTTGCTCAAGAACATAACACGCATCCTGGTCCGGGATTCGAACTCACAACCTCGCAATCGTAAGCTCGATGCTCTAACCACTGAGCCATGTGCCTTCATTGTGTATCTAGGACTACATTATTAAATGTCTCCTCCTTTTCAAGGTAGCAGGTTGAAATTTAAGGGAAATTTGGTTGCTATTTCTAGCAGTCAAACAACCACTAAATGATCTCTCGTTGGTCTCATTGGTACCACACTGCTGCTGTTGTCTACTAAGTAAATCATGCCACCAACCAGTGGTGCCTTTTGTAGAACTCTGTGAAGTTAGCTATTGAGAGCTGATTTTAGAATATTGTCCACAAACATACAAATCTAGTAACAGTGTACAGATTTCTAACTCGTTACTTCTCCACTACACAACCAACTCAATAATCTCTATTCTCCAATATAACATAGATAAGAATAAATATTATATCATCATCATTTAACATCTGCTTTCCATGCTAGCATGGGTTAGAGGACCTGCAAACCAGGAGGTTGCACCAGGCTCCAGTCTGATCTGGCAAGGTTTCTACAGCTGGATGCCCTTCCTAGCACCAACCACTCCGTGAGTGTAATGGGTGCTTTTTAGTGTCACTGGTACAGGAGCTAGTCAGGCAACCCTGGCATCAATCACATCATCATCATCATCGTTTAACGTCCGTTCTCCATGCTAGCATGGGTTGGACGGTTCGACCAGGGATCTGGAAAGCCAGAAGGCTGCACCAAGCTCCAGTCTTATCTGGCAGTGTTTCTACAGCTGGATGCCCTTCCTAACGCCAAGTTATACACACATGTATATATATATATATACATACAATGGGCTTCTTTCAGTTTCTATCTGCTAAATTCACTCACAAGCTTTGGTTGGTCTGAACTAGAATAGAGGACACTTGCTCATGGTGCCATGTGGTTGGGAAGCAGGCTTCTTACTACACAGCCACACCTGCACCTGATAATGTTTGAAAATTAAGGTATTTGTATGAATTTCATCAAAGCCATTATTTTTCCAATTAGTTGACTGAAATGACATAAATATGTACTTCAAATAAGTACCACCATCTTAGTTCCATCACCCATTCACAGTTTAATGTGTATAATGTGAAACATGAATAATATTGATTTTTAAGGCGGCCAGCTGGCAGAAACGTTAGCACGCCGGGTGAAATGCTTAGCAGTATTTCGTCTGCCATTATGTTCTGAGTTCAAATTCTGCTGAGGTCGACTTTGCCTTTCATCCTTTCGGGTCGATTAAATAAGTACCAGTTACGCACTGGGGTCAATGTAATCGACTTAATCCGTTTGTCTGTCCTTGTTTGTCCCTCTGTGAGTAGCCCCTTGTGGGTAGTAAAGAAATAGGTATTTTGTCTGCCCCTACATTCTGAGTTCAAATTCCGCTGTTGTCGACGTTGCCTTTGATCCTTTTGGGGTCAATTAAATAAGTACCAGTTACGCACTAGTGTCGATGTAATCGACTTTCTCTCTTTGTCTGTCCTTGTTTGTCCCCTCTACGTTTAATCCCCTGTGGGCAATAAAGAAATAAATATTGATTTCTGATTTGGGCACAAGATCAATAATTGAGAAAAAGGGATTTACCATATTTGGTGGCATGAAAGATGCACAGATTTATTAGATGCACTGAAATTTGTCAGCAGTGCATATTGAAGAAAAATGCTTTTAGTGCCCTAAAGCATGTAATATAGGGCCCAGGGTGATCCTTCAGAAACATCTTTTTGAGAAAAAAAGTACATTTATACCATCAAATATGGTAGTTGATTATTTGAACTTCAGTACTTGAGTCGTACTTTAATTAATTGACTCCATAATAGTGAAAGATGAAATTTACCTGAGCAAGATTCTAACCCAGATTCTAAATAGATATAATTAAACACCATCTGCTTTTTTGTCTCATTCTACCTGTTTCACAAATCCAAAATACATTCGAGCAAGGTCATTGCCAGTGCCACTGGACTGGCTCCTGTGCTGCTGGCACATAAAAAAACACCATTTGAGTGTGGCCGTTGCCAGTAATGCCTGACTGGCCCTCGTGCCGGTGGCATGTAAAAGCACCCACTACACTCTCGGAGTGGTTGGCGTTAGGAAGGGCATCCAGCTGTAGAAATTCTGCCAGATCAGATCGGAGCCTGGTGTAGCCCTCTGGTTCGCCAGTCCTCAGTCAAATTGTCCAACCCATGCTAGCATGGAAAGTGGACGTTAAACGATGAACCAATTGAAACTTCCTGAAGTTGGTTCACCTACTTAAGTAATTACAATCATATCAGATTCACTTTAAGTTTGCATAAAACTATCATTTTTCTCTTTAGTCAGGGAAGTTTTGCATAACTTTTTAAGACCAGAACAAATTAATACTGATTTAATATGATTTTCTTCTGCTGTTAGGTAAAGTTGTGACACCTAAAGTGGAAAACAGCAGTTTACCAAAAGCTATTTTGTGCCCTAAGGAATATGTCAATGAAGAGAACAACTCAGGTTTGTGTTTTTTAATGCTTTTGATGCCAACCCATCTGAGACTACCCTCGTTCAGATACAAACTTCCTGTTTTAAAGTGATCTAAATTAAAACTTTTCATTAAAATTTAATGTTAATTTATATTTTAAATACTTGGTTAATAACGACAATTATTTTACTAAATTACTCATTTTCAAAAGGTGGTTTTATAATGAAATCGGTATTCAAAATTATACACCCTGGTATTTCTAATCCCTGTGTTTTTAAAGTGTCTTAATATATGCAGAGGTTGGCATAAAACAAAGCTGTTTGTTAGGTTTCTGTTGGTTAAAACCTATTTGTAACCAAGGCAAAAAAAATCATCATCATCATACGTCTGTTCTCCGTGTTGGACAGTTTGACAGGATCTGGCAAGCACAGAGCTGAATCAAGCTCCTATGTCAGCTTTGATTGCTTTCTATGGCTGAATGCCCTTCCTAATGCCAAACACTTGACTGAATGTATTGAATGCTTTTTCTGAACCACTAGCACTAGTGTGGCTGCTAGGAAGAGAACAAGAAAAGGAAAAAAAGCCCCTTTGCCTAAGTATTTGTGTGTCATCATCATCATACAGTGTTTTAAATTTGGCTTTTGTCCCTGTTAACAGGGGTGGCCAGATCTACCTCAGTGCCATAGCAACCACTCTCACACCCTCTCGCCATCTTGCCCAGTTTTGGGCGTCCTCCTTTTTCAAGCCAAACCTCCCAATCTCTTCCTCCACCTGTCTCCTCCACATTTTCCTCAGTCTATTTTCCTTTCGCTTTCCATTTACCTCAAATACAATTACCCTCCTCAGAACATGCTCTTCATCCCACCTCATTCCATTCACCCACCAACCGTTCCACCGGTTCCTCTAACCCCAGTATCCCCATCAAATCGTCAATCCTCCTCTTATCAAACAGCTTCACTCCACACATTTCTCTCGCCATTGCTCTCTCAGTCCTCAAAATTGCCATCAGTGTGTGTGTGTGGGGGGGGTTAGTATTTGGGGGGAGTAGCTTTAGGCTAGGTGTTGAATGGCTAAAGTATGATAGAGGAACAAGTGTAGATATCTTGCTATAAAGGAGATAGATGGCTGCCCCACATTATATAAAGTGGAGTGGGAGCAGTTGGGAAGAAAATAAGATGTTTAAAAGATAAAACAAAAGTCTTCTCTCTTCCTCTCAAAACTTTTGGTTTAAGTACTATCAGTTTTTAAAATGGTGTTATTTTGACTTTCAGTTTTATCATGTTTATGATGTAAATTTCTAATGATATCTTAACCATCCAAATTAAGCAATTTTAACCATGAAATATAAAAGTTTTAGCATGAAGTATTCTCAAAAAAATCATTTGTTTTTGTCTTTCAGAGTCTTTTACAACTTCCTACCAAAAGCTGTCTAAGCTGACTCGCATTTTTAAAGATACTTTTGTCTTATGTATGTTGGGAGAACTAAAACATGGTTAGTACTTTGACGCTTTTTATAAATTTGTTTGAAAAATACGATTTAAAGACAGTTTCTTTAAAATTGTGTTTGATCAGCTGTGCTCAGACACACAATATAGTGGTTGATTATCAAATACAACCTTTAGATTGAAACCCAAGACACAGGAACACAGCAGAAACAGAATCAATGTGGTAGTTTGTTAATGCTTAAGGGCGGCAAGCTGGCAGAAACGTTAATACGCTGGGCGAAATGCTTAGCGTTATTTCGTCTGCCATTACGTTCTGAGTTCAAATTCCACCGAGGTCGACTTTGCCTTTCATCCTTTTGGGGGGTCGATTAAATAAGTACCAGTTACGCACTGGGGTTGATATAATCGACTTAATCCCTTTGTCTGACCTTGTTTGTCCCCTCTATGCTTAGCCCCTTGTGGGTAATAAAGAAATAGGTATTTCATGAAGGAGAGCTGGCAGAAACGTTAGCATGTTGGGTGAAATGCTTACCGGTATTTCGTCTGCCGCTACATTCTGAGTTCAAATTCCGCTGAAGTCGATTTTGCCTTTCATTCTTTCAGGGTCGATTAAATAAGTACCAGTTACGCACTGGGGTCGATATGATTG
Organism: Octopus sinensis; assembly: GCF_006345805.1. Lineage (NCBI taxonomy): Eukaryota > Metazoa > Mollusca > Cephalopoda > Octopoda > Octopodidae > Octopus > Octopus sinensis. Next base: position 23,676,183 of record NC_043000.1, on the reverse strand, counting down.
ACTTAATCCGTTTGTCTGTCCCCTTTGTGTGTAGCCCCTTGTGGGCAGTAAAGAAATAGGTATGCCGACTGTCGTTACGTTCTGAGTTCAAATTCCGCCGAGGTCGACTTTGCCTTTCATCCTTTCGGGGTCGATAAATTAAGTACCAGTTACTCACTGGGGTCGATGTAATTGACTTAATCCCCTTGTCTGTCCTTGTTTGTCCCATCTACGTTTAGCCCCTTGTGGGCAATAAAGAAATGCCTTCATTATCATCAGCAGCAACATTTTATGCACATTTTCCGATGCTTGCAAGTTGATCAGATCTTCTAGCACAGCATCCCACCAATTGTTTGCAGTCTATTGTTAGCTTCCTGAGATCAGTCTTCACCACTTCTACCCATGCCTTCCCCTACTGTAGTTTCCCTTTATTTGGACCTTTTGGCACTTTTTACCCAGCTATCATCTTTCATATACATTCAATAATATATCTGTATCAATACAGTTTCCTCTCTGCTACACTACTTAGCAGTGATTATTCCGGTTCTTTACATTCTAAGTTCAAATATCGCGGAGTTCAGCTTTACATTCTATTGTTTTGGGATTTATAAAATACGATAGTATCAAGTACTAGTGTTAATATGTGTTTCTAGCTCCACACCCCCAAATTTCACATCTTGTTTAACTCAACATTGGGAGTGGTGTTGCTTTCGTCATAAGAATTTAAAAACTTCTAGAACATGTGAAATGATACTCTTTTGCATACTTCGTGATGCGATGCACTTAAAATTGAAATTATTCATGCTTACTTGACATTTACGCATGAAGTATTGTTTAACGTCCGCTTTCCATGCTGGCATGGGTTGGATGGTTTGACTGAGGGCTGGCAAACTAGAAGACTGCACCAGGCTCCAATCTGATCTGGCAAAGTTTCTACAGCTGGATGCCCTTCCTAACGCCAACAACTCCAAGAGTGTAGTGGGTGCTTTTTATGTGCCACCAGCATGAGGTCCAGTCAGGCGGTACTGGCATCGACCACGCTTGAATGGTGCTTTTTACATGCCACTAGTACTGGAGCTAGTCAGGCAGTACTGGCAACGACCACACTTCAGTGGTACTTCTTATGTGCCACCAGCACATGAATCCAATAGTCGGTACAAGAATTTGGCAACCTTATTCACTGTCCATGGAAGAGGAAATTCTTCTAAATCTGGCCCCTAATAGAGCATGCTCACCTCATTTCTTTCCATGCAATGTTGAACTTTGTCCTTCATTCTGAAGGAGAATTTCTTTGTTGCCAATTCATGTAGTAGATCCCTGATCTTTTCTCACCCTGGCTGTTTTACTTTTACAAAACATATCCACAGATAATTAGACGGATGCTAAATCACCTGTAAAGGATTTTGTTAACAAAAATAAGGTGCAACAGTTAAAAATGGATTGAAATCAAATTCTGAATGTTTGTCTTGCAGAAATTGCTCCCCTTCGACTAATCCCTTCTGATTACGTTATATTCCCTGGCAAAGCTATTTCCGAGAAAACATTTGGAAATTAAAACAAGTTTTTTTTCTCAGTATATAGCTAGAATACACTGCTGCTTACTAGGCCAACATCTCACCTTTCATATCTTTATCTTGTCTTTGCCACCTGAATAAAGGCTAACAAATCCTCTGGAGCTCTTACATTCATTAGCATAATAGTGTCAACCTATGGCTTTTGAACTTATTTCTGTAAATATGTACCTTGAGTCATGGAATCATTCTATCTTGCACTTCCAATGTCAAGAACATCACTGTATCCAGAAATCTTGTCTTTTTTTTTTTACACTTGACCTGTTTAATACTAACCTGCTTGAGATTATCCCTAAGATACAAATTCCTTTTTAAAAGTGATCTAAAATAAAACTTTCTGTTTGAATGTTAATTTAGATTTCCAACACCAGCTTTTAATGACAAAGTTAATTTAATGAATTCTTCAGTACTTTCAAAATTAATTGAAACAAATGTAGATAGAAGTTTGCTTCCCAGCCACATGGCTCCGGGTTCAGTCCCACTGTGTGGCACCTTCAGCAAGTGTCTTCTACTATAGCCTCAGGCCGACCAAAGCCTTGTGAGTAGATTTGGTAGACGTAAACTAAAAAAAGCCTAAATACCTACATACATACATACATGCATACATATATATATGTATGTATTTGTGTGTCTGTGTTTGTCCCCCCAACATCGCTTGACCACCGATGCTGGTGTGTTTACATCCCTGTAACTTAGCAGTCCAGCAAAATCAAGCAATAGAATAAGGTACTAGACTTACAAAGAATAAGTCCTGGGGTCGATTTCTTCGATTAAAAGTGGTGCTCCAGCATGGCCTCAGTCAAATGACTGAAACAAGTAAAAGAATAAAAGAATATATTATTACAGAAAGGTTAAAATCTAGAGATGCTAGGGCTTAGCTATCTTCCTAGGCTTTATCATGGTTCAGAGACAAAATTTAAATATTTTTATTAACATTAAGATGCAGACATAAACATGTCATTGACCAATCCACTTTGTAACCATGTGGTTCTTCATTTTTTTATTGTTTATTTTTGTGATAAGTAGCTTGCTTACCAACCACATGGTTCCAGGTTCAGTCCTACTGCGTGACACCTTGGGCAAGTGTTTTCTACTATAGCCTCAGGCCAACCAAAGCCTTATGAGTGAATTTGGTAGATGAAAACTGAAAGAAGTCCGTCGTATATATATGTGTGTGTGTGTGTATGTTTGTGTGTCTGTGTTTGTCCCCCCAACATCGCTTGACCACCGATGCTGGTGTGTTTACATCCCTGTAACTTAGCAGTCCAGCAAAATCAAGCAATAGAATAAGGTACTAGACTTACAAAGAATAAGTCCTGGGGTCGATTTCTTCGATTAAAAGTGGTGCTCCAGCATGGCCTCAGTCAAATGACTGAAACAAATAAAAGAATATATTATTACAGAAAGGTTAAAATTTAGAGATGCTAGGGCTTAGCTATCTTCCTAGGCTTTATCATGGTTCAGAGACAAAATTTAAATATTTTTATTAACATTAAGATGCAGACATAAACATGTCATTGAGCAATCCACTTTGTAACCATGTGGTTCTTCATTTTTTTATTGTTTTATTTTTGTGATAAGTAGCTTGCTTACCAACCACATGGTTCCAGGTTCAGTCCTACTGCGTGACACCTTGGGCAAGTGTTTTCTACTATAGCCTCAGGCCAACCAAAGCCTTATGAGTGAATTTGGTAGATGAAAACTGAAAGAAGTCCGTCGTATATATATATGTGTGTGTGTGTCTGTGTTTGTCCCCACAACATCGCTTAACAACCGATGTTGGTATATTTACATCCCCGTAACTTAGCAGTTCAGCAAAAGAAATATCGATAGAATAAGTACTAGGCTTACAAAGAATGTCTTAGGATCGACTAAAGGCAGTGCTCCAGCATGGCTGCAGTCAAATGACTGAAATAAGTAAAAGAATAAAAGAATATGGTGCAGCCATGAGGAAATATTACCTTGTTCAGATACAGTTGAGGGTTGGTGATAGGAAGGTCATCCTGGTCATAGAAAATCCATCTTAAATTCTGTCCGATCCAAGCAAGCAAGGAAAAGTGGACGTTAAAAAAAAATAAAAGTGAAAACAACAATAATAAAATCTGTCTCTCTTAATTTTTTGCAGCCCTCGGGTTTCCAGACTACACAGGATTACTTGCTTTACATTCTGAAATCATGGTAAGTACATTTTTGCTAATTTTTTTCAACATTAATGTCCTGTTATCATTTCATAAAATTCCAGCAACAAAGAATATTAATCCTTATTGTCGATGTAATGCCAGTGCCCCACCTTAGCTACAGTTTGCTAGTAAAAGAGTATTTATATATGTATGGAGACCACTCTGTTGCAAGCATTTGAGCCAGGACTCCAATTTGAAACTATCTTCCTTCCTCTCTTCCACCAACCTCAAAGGCCTTGTAAAATGCTATGGGCACTACCCATCCCTCTTGATTAAAGGGATATGAAAAAGCTAGACATATTATTTGGTCAGCAAGTAGTGATTGCAAGATTATGATTCTGTTGTTTTAAAGAGGAATCTTGTTTCTGTTGGATGTTTTACTTCCTAGTCACTTCATTAAGTTTCTGTTTATACAATCCAAAATATATTAAAATAGCTGTTCTCATTACTGTTGATTGAGTTCTGATTACATTGCAGCTTCGAGAAGCTTTACAAATAATAAAACTAGAAGCTTTTATAATAAGGTTTGAGGCTTTCTCACTGAATAATAATAATAATAATGATAATAATAATAATTGTGTACAGTGCTCAGGTGCACTACAACTCATCTAAAGTGTATATATAATCAGGTGCAGTTTCGGCGGATTTCGGAAAGCATGAGGGCCTTAAAGGATGCAGTGTCATGGCAGTCAACAACTGACGCAGGCAGTTTATTCCATGCTTCAGCAACTCTGAGCGTGAAAAAATGTTTCCGAAAGTCATGGGAGCTGTGTTGTTTTCTGACTTTGTAGGCGTGTCCACGTGTGTAAGACACATGGAGATCAAAAAGGTGTTCAGTGTTGTTGGTGAGGTGGTTGATAACTTTGTGGGTGTTTACCAAGTCCGTCGCCAGACGCCGGAGCTTCAGTGAATCCATGCCCAGGGAAACAAGGCGCTCAGAATATGGTAGGTGTCTGATGGAGGGTATGCGTTTGGTTGCACGTCTCTGGACAGATTCCAGGAGGTCAATGTTCTGAGCAAGATAGGGGTTCCAAACTGATGATGCGAATTCCAAGTGTGGTCGTACCATAGCTGTATACAGTTATAAATAGATGGCTGGAGAGTTTACAATACTGAATGTTTACAATACTTAAGGCTTTTTCTCCATGCATATAAACAACAACTTTCATCATCATCATATATCCATTTTCTGTGCTAGCACAGGTTGGACGGTTCGACCGGGGTCTGGGAAGCCAGGAGGCTGCACCAGGCTCCAGTTTGATCTGGCAGTGTTTCTACAGCTGGATGCCCTTCCTAATGCCAACCACTCCATGAGTGTAGTGGGTGCTTTTTACGTGCCACCGGCAGAGGTACCAGGGGAGGCTGGCAGTGGCCACAATCGGTCGGTGCTTTTTACGTGCCACCGGCACAGAAGCCAGTCAAGGCGTCGCTGGCATCAGTCACATTCGGATGGTGCTTTTTACGTGTCACTGGCAGAAAACTAGGGGCTTGTTCATACATTTATTTTTCACACTCCAAGTGGAAGAAAAGGATGAAAAGTTATGAAAGATCAGAAGAGATGTGTAAGCATTCTTAAAACAAAAATTCTCAACTTTTAGCCTTATATCTTAAGTAGAATTGATATATCTCTTATAGGAAATGTGCCAACCACCCAATCACCTGCCAATCAGGTAAACACAAAACCTGATAGATTTTATTCTCAACAGGAAATAAGATTTTGAAATCCAAATCTGTTGCAACAATAAGAGAGGAATCCCTGTTGAGTTATGTCTTTTCTTTTCTTTTGTGAAACAGCTAAACATCATGAGTCACCTTGATGTGAAAAGCCTCTCAAAATTTAGTCAAGTCTGTCGACATTTATGGATTTTAAGTCAAGATAACCTTTTATGGAGAACATTGTGCCAAAGAGACTTCAAAGGTAAGTTGAATGAAAGTTAAAAAGACCATCGTCATCACTGGTTCTCAACTAGGGTCCATTTAAGATTTCATTAAAATATATTTTGCTTACGAACCTCATGGTTCTGGGTTCAGTCCCACTGCATGGCATCTTGGGCAGGTGTCTTCTATAGCCTCGGGCTGACCAAAGCCTTGTAAGTGGATTTGGTAGACGGAAACTGAAAGAAGCCTGTTGTATGTATGTGTATATATATATATATATATATGTACTTGTGTGTATATGTTTGTCCCCCAACATTGCTTGACAACCGATGCTGGTGTGTTTACGTTCCCGTAACTTAGCAGTTCGGCAAAAAGAAACTGATAGAATAAGTACTAGGCTTGCAAAGAATAAGTCCTGGGATCGATTTGCTCGACCAAAGGCAGTGCTCCAGCATGGCCACAGTCACATGACTGAAGCAAGTAAAAGCATAAAGACTAATTAATCGATTATAGTTTTACGATACACAAAATACATGAACAATGTTTTTAACACAATTCCTAATTGATTTTAATATCCACTTTTCCATGCTTATGTGGATTGGATGGAGCTAATTGAAAAAGATTCTCGATAGCCAGATGCCTTTCCTGTCACTAACACTTACATGTTTCAAGCAAGGTAGTATTTTACCATGTCCAGACCAGACATGTTATTGCAACATATTGGAAATGAATGACATTGTTTCTATGACAGAACATTCATTTACATCTATCATATGAGATGTCGATATAAGGAGACACACACATATATATCTAATAGGATTCTTTCAGTTTCCATCTGCTGAATCTACTTACAAACTTTAGTTGGCCTGGAGCTATATGACATTTGCCTGAGGTGACATGTTGGGGAACTGAACCCGAAACTGCATGTTTGTCAAGTGATGGTGGGGGACAAAAACAAACATACATAAGTACGTACACACACACACATATATATATACATACATACATACACACGCGATGAGCTTCTTTCAGTTTCTGTCTACCAAATTCACTCACAAGGCTTTGGTTCACCCATGGCTATAGTAGGAAACACCCAAGGTGCTACACAGTGGGACTCAACCTGGAATCATGTGGTTGGGAAACCAGCTTCTTACCACACAGCTACTCCTTGTTGATCGTGTTTCAATTATATAGAATTACCCACATTTTAACATAAAAGTTTGGACAGAATTGCAATTCCACCAGCTTAATCTCTTTCTGATCACACTCTGCCCTCTGTGAAAAACAATATATTAGATAATATAGTCCTAGATAGACTGTGGCTGAAAATATTACTGGAAGGTCAGGGCTGCTCAGTCTGGGTTGAGCTTTGAGTAAACAAGCATACAATATTCACTTTATACTGCAACACAACAGGTGTCCCATCCAGAATATATCTACTCCCTGGACAGGAGTAAATATATTCATCATGGAAACCAAGAAACCAACCGTGTGAGTCTATATGATTCAGAAAGGATCTCCTCTATTATCATTCACTGTATGGTTATCTCATCATAATCATCATCATCGTTTAAAATCCACTTTCCATGCTAGCATGGGTTGGACAATTTGTTTGAGGACTGGTGAACCAGATGGCTGCACCAGGCTCCAATCTGATCTGGCAGAGTTTCTACAGCTGGATGCCCTTCCTAACGCCAACCACTCCGAGAGTGTAGTGGATGCTTTTACGTGCCACCGGCACGAGGGCCAGTCGGGCGGTACTGGCAACGGCCACACTCAAATGGTGTTTTTTACATGCTACCTGCACAGGAGCCAGTCCAGCGGCACTGGCAACGACCTCGCTCGAATGTTTTTTCACATGCCACCAGCACAAGTGCCAGTAAGGCGTCGCTGGTAACAATCACGCTCAAATGGTGCCCGTGTGTCAATAAGTGCAAATTACTTTGCTCTTTGCCAAATTCTCACAAGAAATATCCCCAATTCAGTTTTATGGGGACAGGGTTCTTGGCATTTTTTGTTTACTACAATGTCCTTTTTTGAAATTACTATTATTGTCTTTATCTAAATGGACTTCAAATCTTTTTCAGGATGTGACACAACAGATGTTGCTAATGACTGGAGAAAAGTAAGTCTCTAATAATAATAATTCTTTCTACTAAAGGCACAAGGCCTGAAATTCAAGGGAGGGAGATTATCGATTAGATTGACCCCAGTGCATAACTGGTACTTCATTTATTGACCCTGAAAGAATGACAGGCAAAGTTGACCTCAGAACATAGCGACAGATGAAATACTGCTAAGCATTTTGCCTGGCATGCTAACGATTCTGCCAGCTCGCTGCCTTAATAATAATAATAATCCTTTCTATTAAAGGCACAAGGCCTGAAAACTAGTCAGTTGTGTACTGACTCCAGTACACAACTGGTACTTAATTTATCAACTCTGAAAAAATGAAAAGCAAAGTCTACGTCAGTGGAATTTGAACTCAGAATGTAAAGCCATAAGAAATGCTGCCAAGCATTTTGTTTGATATACTCACAATTCTGCCATCTTGTCACTTTATTTCATCCTCATCATCATCATTTAACATTCGTTTTCCATGCTGATATGGGTTGGACGGTTTGACTGGAGACTGGCAGTCCAGGAGGCCACACCAGGCTGCAATCTGATCTGGCAATGTTTCTACAGCTGGATGCCCTTCCTAATGCCAACCACTCCAAGAGTGTAGTGGGTGCTTTTTATGTGCCACCGGCACGGGAGCCAGTCAGGCGGCACTGGCATTGGCCTTGTTAGGATGGTGCTTTTTACATGCTACCAGCACAGGAGCCAGTTCAGGCTAGCATCAACCACATTCAGATGGTGCTTTTTATGTGCCACCGCACAGGGAGCCAGTCAGGCAGCACTGGCAATGACCCACGCATTTCATAATAATAATCCTAATTTCCCACTGTAGGGCACCTTTGGCAATGATTCTGCCAGCTCAGTCTTACCCCAGCTTTATAATTGACAACAATTTTACTAAATTCTGAAGTTAATTTTTGCATTCCATCCTTTTGGGGGTCAATAAAATAAATACAAGTTGAGCAGTAGGGTCAATGTAACAAACTAGTCCCCACCCCTGTAATTGCTGGCCTTGTGCCCAAATTCAAAACCAATGTTGATATTTCTTCTAATCAATATAATAGCTTGCCAGCATCACCAGGTAAGTAGATAAACTACAGGATCTACCAATTAGTTTAAATAATTACATTTTGTTGTCATTCCATAATTAACTCAAATTATATTCCACTCACAAATTAAAAAATAAACTGGAGGAAGTTGTTTAAGTTTCCAATATTCTATGCAAGTTGATTTTTTCTTTTTCTTTTTTTTTTTTTTTTTTGTTATGCTTAACAATGAAAATATTTTCTCCACAGAAATATAAGGGACTGTATCAGTCTCAGAAACGAACTGAAGTGTTGCGAGGTCCACTAAATCCTTTGTGCTTCCAGATGCCTCATCCTTTTTGCTTCCCCCCTCCCGCACCACAGCCATCACCTTTCTCAACTATTGGCGGAGACTATGACCTACAACCAGCGTACTTTAGCAGTAAGTATGTTTCTGGATAATTTTATCTGTGTACCAAAGATGCAGGAAATTATTTAGGGAGGGGAATAAACTGAAATATGGCTCACTTAACTGTCGATCTTCATCATTGTTTAACATCTGTTTTCCATGCTGGCATGGGTTGGACGGTTTGACTGAGGTCTGGAGAGCTGGTGGCTGTACCAGGCTCCAATCTGATCTGGCAATGTTTCTACAGCTGGATGACCATCCTAATGCTAACCACTCTGAGAGTGTAGTGGGTGCTTGTTATGTGCCACCAGCACAGGAGCCAGTCAAGCAAGCCTGGCATCAACTATGGTGCTTTTTGCATGCTACTGGCATGGGAGCCTGTCAGGGGGAACTGGACACAGCTACGATATTGGTTTTACTTCTCAAGCATATCATATCACCCAATGCATCAGGAGTATTCTCAACAGGGCCAGACATGCGTGGCTGCGATCTCACTTTAGTTACCGGGCCTTCTCAATCTGTCTGCTGAAGAAAGGACTGAGTGCACCAGAGATGCTTGAAAATGCAGACATAGCTGTGTGATTTTAAGAAGTTTACTTTGCACTTAGGTGTTGAGAGTTCAGTCCCACTGTGCAACACTTTAGGCAATGTTTCCTACTATCCAAAACCTTGTAAATGGCATTTGGTAGATGGAAACTGTGTGAAAGCCCATCACAGAGATTGTTTCTGTTTGTGGGTGGTAGACTTAATCCATCATTCAGTTTACCACCACCTCCTGGTCCTTTCGGGGTCGATAAATTAAGTACCAGTTACTCACTGGGGTCAATATAATCGACTTAATCCGTTTGTTTGTCCTCTCTGTGTTTAGCCCCTTGTGGGTAGTAAAGAAATAGGTATTTTATCTGTCTTTACGTTCTTTCGGGGTCGATAAATTAAGTACCAGTTACTCACTGGAGTCGATGTAATCGACTTAATCCATTTGTCTGTCCTTGTTTGTCCCCTCTATGTTTAGCCCCATATGGGTAAGAAAGAAATAAGAAACCACAGGCTTTTACCAAATTTACCCCCCTCTGGGGAAACAAAATAATTGCTTAATTTTTTTAGCAAAATGAGAGTACGTTGGATATAATCAGCTTTTAAAATTCAGTTTTAACTATCTTTTGCAGCCAGGTCAAGACTCTTCCGAGATCCATTCATGTAGGCAATATCAGAAAAGTCTACTTCAATTACTACTCACTGAGATCAAAGAAGATGAAGAAACTTTCTTTTTTACCATCAGTTTTCAAACACAGATAATCCTTGCAATAAAATATTAATTTTATTATTGATTTATGTAATTCGTGATATTTTTTGTTTTGTACACAGTTTACCAGGTTTGGTATTGTTTGTAATCTCAGAATGTAAATAACCTCAGTTGCTTTTCATGTAAAATATATTGATGACTACTGTAAATATATAAATGCAACATTGTGTAATAAAGTTTATTTATCTTAGTTTTTATCTTATTTTATTTTAATACAGGTTTCCAATAGGTCAATCATTGATTCATTACATTTCGGATAGTGAGAATTATAAAGGGAGTGCCTGTAACTAAGTGCAGAACAAATATTGTAAAGGGTTTTGTTCAAAGAGCACTGACTTTGTTTTCTTCACCAAAATTTACATGGAGACACACACAAGTCTTCTTTCAGTTTCCATCAAATGAATCCACTCATAAGGCTTTGGTCAGCCTGGGGCTGTAGAAGACACTTGCCCAAGGTGCCATACACCTGAAACTCTTTATCAACCAATTGGCTGCTCTTCCTACTGTTTTTTAAATGAACAGTGAAAGAATAGTGTCTATTGTAAGCCAAAGCTATGGACCTTGTTTCCCAATACAATAACTGCATGGAGGCACATGGCCTAGTGGTTAGAGCAGGGGTCGCGGGTTCAAATCTCAGACCGGGTGATGTGTGTGTTTATGAGCGAAACACCTAAGCTCCATGTGGCTCCAGCAGAAGGTAATGGCGAACTTCTGCTAACTCTTTTGCCATAACTTTCTCTCACTCTTTCCTCCTGCATCTTGCAGCTCACCTGTGACGGACTGGCATCCCATCCAGGTGGGGAACCTATACGCCAAGGAAACCGGCCCTTATGAGCCAGGCATAGCTCAAGAAGGAACACAATAACTGTGACAAGGTTTGATTTCCTGATTATTTTATCTGGTTTATTTTCAGTTCTATTCTACAAAAATTTTATCTGGGCAAGACAGCGTTAGCTTGTTCTATAAATTCAAATATTTCCTGGATTTTTTTGATCAGATTTTAGAATTTATCTTGTAAACACCTTTCTTCTAGAGTCATGTGATTAGCAATTGAATCGCTACCTCACTAAAGAAATTTTACTTTTCATCTTTTAATCAGGAGGGGAAACCGGCACCCATGACCTTTTAAAGGGCCTCTGAGGCTGGTGGAATGGAAGGAGAGAGTGGGAGTGGATTCTGAAACCTGGCTCAAATGTTTGTAAGAGAATGGACTCTGCTAAAGGCACTCAAGACACCAGATTATGTCTACAATCCCAGTAAGCTATGGCAGGATTTCAAACGCAACACAAAGAACCACAACAACCAGCACAAGGAATCGACCATAGCACTTTTTCTGTTGACCCCTAAAAAGATGAAAGCAAAATTTACCTTGGTGCAATCTGAATTCAGTGTCAGGTGTCAGAAGAAATATTACAAAGTACCTATTTCTTTACTACCCACAAGGGGCTAAACACAGAGGAAACTAACAAGGATAGACAAACGGATTAAGTCGATTATATCGACACCAGTGTGTAACTGGTACTTATTTAATCGACCTCGGTGGAATTTGAACTCAGAACACAGTGGCGGACGAAATACCGCTAAGCATTTCGCCCTGCGGTCCAACATTTCTGCCATCTCGCAAAGTACCTTATCAGTATGCTAATGACTCCTCCAACTCGCTGCTGACATAAATCACTATCACAATACTTTATCTCTAAAATGGTCTATATTCCAAATGAAACATGCCTAATTAAATAACATTAATTGTTTTTATTCATTTATCTAATCCACAGTGAAAAAAAAAAAAAAAGGCTTGCATATAAAAATTAGGCAGAAGCAAGTGAAGAAATGTAGAAAAGGATCAACAGATCCTAAGAATGTCTTTCGTTTTGGTTTTGGATAATAATGGCAGGCTTCTTATTTTTCCATGTGACTCGTCAAGTTTAATTTAAAGGTGATTGATGTGGGTGTTGTCTGGTCAGCAACATATATTTCTTGACCATTCGTTAAACCAAGCTCTGAAAAACAAAAGAAAAAATGGTAAAAGTAAGAATTGTTTACATTTAGTTCTATCAATATTTCTTTTATGTCTGTGAGATGTGGAAGAGCACCATGAAAACTGACAGCTAGATGTGTTCCACCAAAGATACTTGTACTTGTGGCGACATTCACCCTGGGCGGGTTGAGTCGGCTTCTTCTACTCATGGAAGAAGTTTCGTGAGAATATGTGGATTTCACAAGCGGTCCCCAACAATCCTGCATGTGGAGACATCCTGTTTGCCGAAGTTCCCAATGGCATAGCTCTGACACTACCCGTTGCCAGTGTCCCCACCACCGTGAGGAGGGGATGGACTTTGGGGCATGTTTGAAAAGGATTCTTAGAAAGGACTAGCGAGACCACATGACCAATGAAGACATTCTCAAGAGAACCATCACAAGATCACTTACCAAATCATCACGGAATGAAGATTAAAAACAAGCAGGTCACATATCCCAGCAACCAGAACAACACCATTCTAAAACAGCTTTCAAATGGACACCACTGGAGGGTAAAAGAAAAGGGGGAAGACCGAAAACAGAACATTCATAGCCAACACGAGAGAGGCCAATATCACCATGGCTGGCTGCAGAGAAATAAACCAGTGGCATCAACTTACTGCTCAATGTGCTCAAGAGAATAGGAGATACTGACATACAGATGTACAGGTTTAAGATTTATAGGAGTGAGGTGAGGATGGGATTAAGCGATGTTCATCCTGTTTTGTTTTTTTTATCTTTTTTTTGTGAATGGTACAAGTGGAGTAGAACAAAATCACTGAGACTCCATAGATATGGATTGCTAGATAGCATACATGGCACTTCCTATAATCATAATTTTAATATCCACTTTTCCATGCTTGCATGGATCAGATAGAATTTCATTGAGGCAAACATTTCTTTTGTTTTTTTATGACAAGATGTACATCTTGTTGCCAGCCCTCATATTTCCCCATGGCCAAATAAATTTGCAGAAGAGATTAGGGAGGGCATCCAGCCATAGAAACCATGCCAAAACAGACAATTGGAGCCCTGGTGCAGCTCTCCAGCTCCTGTCAAACCATCCAACTCATGCCAGCATAGAAAAAGGACATTAAATGTTGATAATGATGATTTGAAACATGATACTACTTGAAAAACTGATACTCGTTTATAACAAGGAACCACAAACACACACAACAAGCTTCTTTCAGTTTCTGTCTATCAAAAACACCATTCATCATCATCGTTTAACGTCCATGCTGGCATGGGTTGGACGATTTTGACTGAGGGCTGGTGAACCAGATGGCTGCACCAGGCTCCAATCTTGATTTTCTACAGCTGGATGCCCTTCCTAATGCCAACCACTCCGAGAGTGCAGTGGCTGCTTTTTACGTGCCACCGGCACGGGGGCCAGTTAGGTGGTACTGGCAACGACCTCGCTCGAATCCTTTTACACATACCACCAGCACAGGTGCCAGTAAGGCAACATTGGTAACGATCATGCTCGAATGTTGCCCTTTTACGTGCCACTGGTACGGAAGCCAGTTGGCTGCTCTGGCAACGATCACGCTCAGATGGTGTTCTTGGCATCCTACTAGTATGGACACCAGTCATCGAATTGATTTTGCTTTAGATTGATTTGATTGATTTCATTCCTGAATTGAAAAAGCCTATTTCTAATCTCCACAAATGATAATCTCACAATCATTACTACCTTGCAAAGTATATAACATGGCAATGTTAACATTATTAGTAAAGTTTAGAAAACGATCTTCATCATTTAATGGCTGTATTTTACGTTGGCATGGGTTGCATGGTTTGTATGGTTTAATAGGATCTGATGGGCCCAAGGGCCACATCATGTTCCAGTGTCTGTTTGGCATGGTTTCCGCTCCTGGATGCCCTTCCTAAATAGCAAACACTTTACAGCATGTACAGGGTATGTTTTCATGCCACCAAGCACCACTGAGGTCACCATGCAACTTGCAAGACTACAAACCTCGAATGAGAAAGAGGACCTTTATGCTGGAAGAGTAAGGAATAGATAGGGGTAAAGTAGAAGAAATGAAGAGCCAGAGCAGAACGGGTTTCTTGCTGAAGAGGGGCTACATAACCACTCAGATTTTAGAAAAGAGGGAGCTGGAGCTGGAAAGTGATATAAGTAGTAACAAGATGTCAAAGCAGGTGGCAACTGGGATAATCCAATCAGTCAACAATAGGTGGAACTAATGAATAAAATTTACATAATTTAGGACCATACCTTTTAGTGTTTTCTTCAAGTTGTCTCGCGTCTTTACTTCAATTGATTTTACAGATTTCATGTACAGAGTTTTAGATTTTCCATCAATCACTGTAGTAATGCCAGGAGATTTCATTTGACTGCAGGCAGAAAGAAAACATTTTTGAATTAATATTTAAAAAAATATTAAGGCAGCAAGCTGGCAGAAACGTTAGCATGCCAGGCGAAATGCTTAGCGGTATTTCGTCTGCTGTTATGTTCTGAGTTCAAATTCTGCCGAGGTTATTTTTGCCTTTCATCCTTTCGGGATCAATTAAATAAGTACCAGTTATGTACTGGGGTCAATGTAATCGACTTAATCCCTTTGTTTCCCCTTGTTTGTCCCCTCTATGTTTAGCTTCCTGTGGGCAATAAATAAATATTTCAAAAATATTAAAGCAGCGAGCTGGCAGAAATGTTAGCATCTCAGGCCGAAATGCTTAGCGTATTTCATCTGTTTTTATGTTCTGAGTTCAAATTCTGCTGCGGTCAACTTTGCCTTTCATCCTTTCGGCGGTCGATAAATTAAGTACCAGTTGCATACTGGGATTGCTCTAATCAACTGGCCATCTCCCCTCCTTAAAAATTTTGGGCCATGTGCCTAGAGTAGAAAATAATATTTTAAAAAATACAAAGAATATAGCAATGTGAACCATCTTCAGGGAAAGAGAATTGATACATCATCAAATTATTTTTACTCTCTCTCTCTCTCTCTCTCTCACACATATAACATTACAGTGTTTGCCAAAGAGAAAACTCAGCTGCTTTCAAGACTTGGTCCTTCAGTTTCAAGCCTCTATTAATATTCCAGCAGCGAGCTGGCTGAAATGTTAGCATGCCAGGAAAAATGCTTAGCAGTATTTCATCTGTCTTTACGTTCTAAGTTCAAATTCTAAGGTCGATTTTTGCCTTTCATCCTTTCAGGGTCGATAAATTAAGTACCAGTTGCATACAAGGGTCGATCTAATTGACTGGGGCCCTCCCCCAAAACTTCTGGCCTTGTGCGTAGAGTAGAAAAGATTATTCCTTTTTAGTGCATCTCCTTTGTTCATTTGAGGAGTTGACAATAATAGTACAACACCTGTCACTGATTATAACACAAGGGCCAGTCAGGCAGCACTGGCAACTACCACGCTCAAATGATGCTTTTTATGTGCCACCAGCACGAGGGCCAGTCAGGTGGCACTGGCAACGACCATGCTCGAATGGTGCTTTTTATGTGCCACCAGCACAAGACCAGTCATGTATTTTATTAAAGGGGATTGCATTATATTGAAATAAAACAAACTTACTATGCTGCACTTTCTATAAGGTAATCATAAATATCCCGTAGTTTACTGTCTTCAGAAAAAGTCAGGGTCTGTGGGATGAGGCTGCAAGCCAGACAGTCTTCCTGGAAATAGAAACAGAGGCAAATATATAACTAATTTAATATAAAAAACAAAAAAAAAAACAGACAGAACCATCCAAGAGCAGAATAAATAACCATAAAAAACAGATTCCTTAAAACTATTGGGGCATCATTTAACTCTTTTGATACCAACTTGGCCGAAACCACCTCTGGCTCTGTAGTATAAACCTCTTTGTTTTCATAAGTTTTGAATTAAAATCTTTTCCCAAACCTTAGTCGCAATTTATGTTGCTAACACCAGCTTTAATGATAATTAAGTTATTTAACTAAATTCTTTTATATTTAAAATAATTGAAAGAAACACAAAGGATCTGAAAATAAATATGTTAATGAAAAGGTTAAAGTTATATAAATTTTAATACTTCAGCATTTGGAAAAAGAACTAAAAAGACAAGGAGAAAATTTTTAGGATATAGTTTCTTGATTCTAAGAGATTTAAGACAAGTTAATATGTGTCAGTCAATGGTTTAAGGATATTTCATTTTTGTATTTGGTTTGCAAGAGTTTTGATGTGAAGCAGCGTGTTGAAACAGATTTTGTTGTATCTTGAGTGGGTCATTATGCCAATAATAAACACATACACTGATTATATTTCACATCTTTTGTTATTAGTTTATTCATTAGCTATTTAACCAATTAACTAATTGATTATTTGATTAATTGTTCAGGCAATCAATCAATCATCTAGATCTGTCAAAGTCCTTTTGACACTATTCGTAACCTCATCAGCGATATGGCCTTTCTATACTGAAGCAGATCTGGAGTAAACTGAGAGAGAAAGAGCATGTCACTGATGTGGTTGTGAAGAATAGCAAAGATAGGACTTGCTGATGATAGATTCACTGACCCATTCATTATAATTATTATCATTATCATTATGCCACGTAATAAAGCATCTGTGCTGGTGCCACATAAAAAGCACCCAGTACACTCTGTAGAGTTGCTGGCATTAGGAAGGGCTTCAAGCTGGAGAAACCAAACTAAAACTGACTATGGAATCTGGTGTGACTCCTGGTCTTGCCAGTTCCAGTGAAACCATTGAACCCATGCCAACATAGAAAAAGGGACATTAAATGATGATGATGAGGTTCCATGCTGGCATGGGTTGGATGGTTTGACAGGAACTGATGTGTCCAAGATTGGTTAATTGGTTTAATAGTTAACCACAAGGAGTGAAATAGAACCAGAGTAATATTTTTACTATTAGTATAACAAACCTACTGAGATACAACAAAGTTTAAAGTCATTAATTTGGGGTTAGGTAAATGCTTTGTATTTTGGTTTATTAACTTAAAAAAAATTTGAATACTTTTGTTCTTACAGCATGCATAAAAGGAAAAGGGTCATTGAAGGTAATGTACTGTTAACAGCAATCATGGAAATGAAGCAAAATGTCAATGAAATGCTTGTAGGAAGTCTGATTGCTAATGGCTACAGTTTGGCATAGACGTGAAGATTGCAGTAGAGGTGTAACTAGTGTAGGGCTGCTTTGCAGGCAACATTTTTGGTATTTCCTTCAGGAGCATAGATGAATAAGTTATCTGGATGGCCAACTCTGGAACAACTGATGGAGAACTGTTCATGTGAAAAGCATGATGTTCGAAGGTCCAATCTGACAACTTTCAACAACTGACCTTGTGCTTTGTTAATTGTTATGGTGAAGCTGAGTTTGAGAGGTAACTGAAATCTCCACCTAGAGTAAGGGCAGTCTGTTGAGATTAGCAGCTTTTAGGAATAAAAACGGTATCATTTTTGTCGTGTTCCATTATTTGTTTGACCACAAGGCAAGTTCCACTGCATAGTGTGGGTGTATTTAGATTGCGTAGGAGGAACTTTTAAGTGAAGTTCACGCATTGTAACAACTGTATAATTGTCACAACTTTGTATGAGTAAAAGCAGAGAATATATATATAATATAGATTAATTGCTGAAAGTTTTTTAAAAAATAATTAAAAGTTGATTTAAACTGCATGGCTACTTCAAGGAAATGCTAATGTGCAAATATAAGCAGTTTGCAGTGAATGAGCATTGTAAAAACTGTAGTAGAAGACGAAGTGAAAGTAGCAAAACTGTGTCATCAAGAGTAATGTCCCTTGAAGCAATGATCATTGGTATTTGTTATTTACCTATGAGAAGGTGTTTTTGTCCACTAGGGGCAGCATTACTCATTATGTGGAAAGTTTGAAGAGTCTATGACCATCTCTGGAACATAAGTGATGTATGTTCCCAGTGTGAACAAAATCGGATGAAAAATATTGATTTTAAGGGTGATCAAGAAAAAGGCCTATACACACACACGCATATCTTCCATTTTATTATAAGATATATATACATAAATATATGTGTGCATGGTGAACATGACACTATCTTCACCACTTCCTCTCTCTCATTGCTATTACT
Source organism: Octopus sinensis (assembly GCF_006345805.1). Lineage (NCBI taxonomy): Eukaryota > Metazoa > Mollusca > Cephalopoda > Octopoda > Octopodidae > Octopus > Octopus sinensis. The sequence goes on along the minus strand of NC_043000.1, from coordinate 23,657,627 downwards.
TTCTCTCAGTCCCTGTCAGTTATGGCTATTTCTCTCACTACTTCTCCTTCACTGAATTACTATTTTCTCTCACTACTTCTCCTTCACTGAGTTACTATTTTCTCTCCTTTCCCTTCACTTATACTACTCTTTCTCTCACTCCCTCCTACTGAATGATTTTGAACATTTTAGATATATATATGTATGTGTGTGTGTGTGTGTATATATATATATATATATATAAACATTACACTCATTAATATATTAGAAGATTGCAAATATGTTAAAATATTTAAACACTGAATTATGTGCGTCCTATTACAAAGAGCAGGCATGACTATGAGCTTGAGAAGTTAGCTTTTCCAACCACATAGTCTCAGGTTCAGGCCTACCTTGGGCAAGTGTCTCCCATTATAGACTTGAGCTGACCAAAACCTTGTGAGTGAATTCAGCAGATGGAAAATGAAAGAAGACATTTTGTGTGTGTGTGTGAATGGGTATTTGCATCTGTGACTGTTTATATTAAAAAGTGGTTGGTGGTGGTGTCATCAATTTCTATTGCTAACAGATCATCCAGTCACTTTGTGTCTTGGAAACCATGTGAAATAAAGGATCCCTTACTTGGAAATATGGGAAAATGGGCATAAAATGAATGAATGAAGATTGATCAATAACATGGACATTTTTTCGTTAGCTTCAAGAAGTTTCCTCTCTAACTTCTGAGTTCATATACCTATGTCAGTGCATGTTAAGGTACATAGCTTATGGTTAGGGTAGTATTGGGTTCACAATCATAACATTGTAGATTTGATTTCCAGACTGAGCAGTGTATTATGAGTCCTTGAGCAAGACACTTCATTTCACATTGCTCCTGTTTACTCAGCTGTAATAGATAGTTGTTGAATGCTGGGGTAGTCCTCTTGCCTCTCTACCTGTCACACCCTGGATGTTCTGCTGGGTCATGGGTGGTTGATTGTGCAGGAATATATCTGCATCTCATACAATGAAAATTAGTTTAAATTTGGGGTTATTTTAACTTAAGTTATTAACAAATGATTATTATTAATTGATAATTAGTTCCTGACACATGATTTAGCAAGAAAATAAATTACAACAAACCTTTTTCTCAGCTTCAAATGGATAAGTATACACTCCATCAGTATCTGTGAAGTTGACATAGTTATTTAAGGGCATACAACAACTGGAAAAGAAAAAAAAAGTAATTGCTACATACATCAGACATGAAAAGATACTAGTGATCATCATCATCATTGTTTAACATCCGCTTTCCATGCTAGCATGGGTTGGACAATTTGATTGAGGACTGTCGAACCAGATGGGTGCACCAGGCTCCAGTCTTGATCTGGCAGAGTTTCTACAGCTGGATGCCCTTCCTAACGCCAACCACCCCGAGAGTGTAGTGGGTGCTTTTACGTTCCACTGGCACGAGGGCGACTCAGGCGGTACTGGCAATGGCCACACTCAAATGGTGTTTTTTACGTGCCACCTGCACAGGAGCCAGTCCAGCGGCACTGGCAACAACCTCGCTCGAATGTTCTTTCATGTGCCACCCGTACAAGTACCAGTAAGGCGACGCTGGTAACGATCACGCTCGAATGGTGCTTTTTACATGCCACCGGTATGGAAGCCAGTTAGCTGCCCTGGCAATGATCATGCGCAGATGGTGCTCTTAGCGCTCCACTAGCTCGGATAGCTAAACAAACACTACAATCACAAAGTTCTAGGATAAAATAAAAGTATAAAACAGATACATTATCGAAGCTGTTTGATAAGAGGACTGTGGTGTGAAGCTGTTTGACGAGGAGGATGCTGGGGTTGGAGGAATCGGTGAAATGGCTAGCAAGGGCGAATGGAGCGTGGTGGTATGGACATGTGTTGAGGAGGAATGAGGAGCATGTTCTGTGGCAAATAGACCATGAAAGTAAGGTAGACTGAGGAAAATGTAGAGGAGATTGGAAACAATAACTATCACCTGATCACTTTATTTTGAGTTGTTTCATTTATCACTTCCCAGACATTTGTACATTACTGCATATACTTTATACACACTTTTGACAAGTTGTGCACCTGAGCACTGTATACAATAATTTCATTATTATTATTATTTTATATGAATGATACTTGAAATAGTGACTGTGTAAGGCTTCTTTCAATCGTCAACATTATCATCATCATTTAACATCCGTCTTCCTTGCTGGCATAGGTTTGACGGTTTGACAGGGGCTGGCGAGGACTGCACCAAGCTTCAGTCTCTGTTTTGGCACAGTTTTTACAGCTGGATGCTCTTCTTAATGCCAACTTTACAGAGTGGAATGGATGCTTTTTACATGGCACCAGTACCAGCGAGGTTTATTTTGGCATGGTTTTCATGGTTAGATGCCCTTTCTAACGCCAACCACTTTTTCTTACATATCTCCTGTGCTTTCCTTAGCCATCATGAAACATTTAAAAATCCCATCGCAGTACCTCCCTTCAGTGAGGACTAGCTAGTAGTCTATGTCTTGGCAGTGAAGCATAACAGCAACAAACTTAGGTCCTTCATGCAAAGCTTTCCAATATCGCTTGGAACACAGGAGAAACTTCATGATTTGTTTAGTAGTTTGTGGAGAACAGATCAATGTGGGAAAGGAGTTTTCTTCTGCCGAAACATTTAATTCCTTTTGTGAGTGGGGAATTAAACCTCAGGAGTGCAAGCCAGTGTAATTTCATATCATCATCGTTTAACGTCCGTTTTCCGTGCTAGCATGGGTTGGTCGGTTCAACTGGGGTCTGGGAAGCCAAAAGGTTGCATCAGGCTCCAGCCTGATCTGGCAGTGTTTCTACAGCTGGATGCCCTTCCTAACGCCAACCACTCCGTGAGTGTAGTGGGTGCCTTTTACGTGCCACTGGCACAGGTGCCAGGGGAGGCTGGCAGCAGCCACGATCGGTTGGTGCTTTTTACATGCCAGTGACATGGAAGCCAGTCAAGGCGGCGCTGGCATCAGCCACGTTCAGATGGTGGTTTTTACATGCCACTGCCAATACTACCTACTGTACTAAATTATATCAACTGTAGTATCTATATAGAACTAGCTGGACAGCACCAATGACAATATATAAACTACAAAGCCCTCATCTGGCTGTCTCAGGTCTTATCAATTGGGTCATTTATGGCTTAACTTTAAACGCCACAGAATTCCCTAATAGAGCTTTCCATTGAAAGAAAATTGGCAGAACCAAAACACATAGAAATATATTATATCTTAGACTTATTCAAAATATCTATAAATCCAATGAAGATGGTGGTGGTGGTGGTGGTGGTAGTGATGAAAATAACTTAACTCACCTTGTTGTAATTTTCAATACTTCTGTAGCACAAGCAGCTGAAAATATCCAAAAATATTGATACAGTGAACATCCAAAAAATAGAAGAGACTTTATATTTTTTTTAAATGTTCATTTTGAAAAAAAAAGATACTCATATAACGTCTCTTTTTACTGGTTTAAAAATTCAATATTTTAGCAGAAAGGAAAAGAGAGAATTCAAGAAACTATTTGAGAGTAAAATATTGTGGCTGTAGGACAAGGAATGTAATATAAATGTAGAAAAAGTGTACAAAAAGACATGTTGAGAGAAAAAAGAAAAGAGGAAATGAAATAGAGAAGAATTTGAAAGAGAAAGAATAAAAAGGTATACAACTAAGAAAGTGTAAAATAACAGAGAAACTGAAATGAAATGAGAGAACATCCAAGAGAAGAGAATTTACCTGCAATTACAGCATTTGTTGAGGCCACAGCTGGGATAATCCTTTTTACTACACCTGTACAATAAAAGAGAAAAAAATGATTTTCTTTATACAGTGCTCTGCAACAATTTCCCTTCAGGTAAGTCAGGAACATTCCAAACACAAACTTATCAGCAATTAAACCATTGCAGGACTAATTCAGCTGTAAGAAACTGATTAGTCAGAGACATCAGGGAAAAAGTTTTCAATATCAAAGGGCAGACATGTATTTAAAAGGCTAGGACAGCTGAACTATGACTGTTGTGTTCTACGTTGAAGGGAAGCAATATGAGAAAGTGATGTGACACAAGCAAATTCACTGATAAGACATTTTCGACAAACAAATCCAAAACGAGATCAAGAATCATCATCATCATCGTTGTTGTCATTTAACGTCCGTTTTCCATGCTAGCATGGGTTGGACGGTTCGACCAGGGTCTGGGAAGCCAGGAGGCTGCACCAGGCTCCAGTCTGATCTGGCAGTTTTTCTACAGTTGGATGTCCTTCTTAACGCCAACCACTCTGTGAGTGTAGTGGGTGCCTTTTACGTGCCACCGGCATGGAAGCCAGTCAAGGTGGGGCTGGCATCGGCCACGTACGGATGATACTTTTAACGTGCCACTGGCACAGGTATCACAACTACAATTTCCATTTAATTTTTTGATGTTGATGTACTTGACTGAATAGGTCTCCTCAAGCACAGCAGGCCATCCTGTGATCCAAGGCACTTGGATGGGCTGGGGCTTCTATGTGAAGCTGGTGCAGAAAACAGCCATGATAAATTAAATGTCTACTAAAGCTCTGTTTTCATGTCATTTCTTATATTGTGGGTTAACTCTTACAGAAATGGCAAAGAATATCAAAGAAGAAGTACATCTTGTGATTTACTTGACTGATATTGTGTGGTCAAGATGATGCTTTCAGCAGAGTACTATCAAACAGATGGAAGTGGACATAACATAACTTTCCCAAGAGTGTTATCAACAGAAACTGGATGGCACCAATAAAATCACTAAGGCTAAGTTTACCAAGTATCATTATGTGACAGTAAGTCACATGATGACTCTCAGATGGGTCATGTAACAAGAAGATTATACAATTTTACAATCAGAAAGACCATTAGTGCATAGGAAAGAAGATAATCTACTGATTAATTACAAAAGAAAACTATAAAATTTGCTGGTACCTTGAGTTAATCGATATGTGACACCAAGGATATTGAATTCATTTGCCCTGTCTAAAGACTTTTCATAAATCCATTTAATATGCTGTGGGTCGTCTCCATCAATTACAACATTCGCTGAAATATATAAATAACATGATTATTATTTCTTAAATAAATATAAAGTTCAAGTTTAGGTAATGTTTAAGTATTCTGTACTGTATTTGTGGAAAAATTCATATTTTCCCCTCCCATCGTCTGCATTAATCTTCAATGTAGAGCAACGTCTAGAGTATCATCAACATCAACATTTAACGTCCGCTTTCCATGCTAGCATGGGTTGGACGATTTGACTGAGGGCTGGCGAACCAGACTCAAATCTGATCTGGCAGAGTTTCTACAGCTGGATGCCCTTCCTAACGCCAACCACTCCGAGAGTGTAGTGGGTGCTTTTACGTGCCACCGGTACGAGGGCCAGTGTGGTGGTACTGGCAACAGCCAAGCCCAAATGGTGCTTTTTATGTGCCACCTGCACAGGAGCCAGTCCAGCAGCACTGGCGATGACCTCACTCGAATGTTTCACATGCCACCAGCACAAGTATATCTTCTAAAAACAATCATGTCTATTTTCCACAGAATTACCAAAAAGCCAACATCAAATTGATGATACATACTGATTCAATAATCCTTTAGAAACCAATATACCTGAGACTGTCTCTAATTCATCATCATCGTTTAGCATCTGCTTCCCATGCTGAGATGGGTTAGGCGGTTTGACTGGAACTGGTAAGATGGAGAACAGCACCAGATTTCAGTTTGATTTGGCATGGTTTGAACGGCTGAATGCTCTTCCTAATGCCAACCACTCTGAGAGTGTAATGGGTGCGTTTTATGTGCCACCAGCATGGCTGCCAGTTACGCGACACCAGCATTGGCCACAACAACAATTTCACTTGGCTTGATGAGTCTTCTCAAGTATGGCATATCACCCAAGATCTTGGTCACTTATCATTGCCTCCATGAGGCCCAACATTCAAAGGGTGCCTTTTATGTGCCACAAGTACAGGGCTTGTAATGTGACACCAGCATCATATTTAGATCTAAATTAAAACTTTCCATAAAAATTTCACATTAACCCTTTCGTTACCAACCCAGCTGAAACTGGCTCTGGCTACAAATGTCTTGTTTTCAAAAGTTTTGAACTAAAATCTTCCACCAAACCTTAGTCACAATTTATGTTTCTAACACTAGCTTAATGATAACCAAGTTATTTTGCTAAATTTTTTGTTATATTTAAAGTAACTGAAAGAAGCACAGAGCATCTCAAAATAAATACAGTAACAAAAAGGTTAATTTGTCCCAAGTATCAGCTTAACATTAACAAAGCTATTTTATCAAATTCTTCATTATCTTCAAAACTAATTGAAACAAAGCCAGTGTTTTTTTAGCAGAAATACAATAACAAAACGCCCCAAATGCCTGCTCCAAGAGTTTTAAGCATGCAAAAAAGTTTACCTCCAAATGGTTCCTGTTTAGGCCACAGTAGTAGCCGGACATATTCTATACAATGTTCTGGAAGTCTTGGTGTGTGAGCAATTGTACACAGTGGGAAATTGATCTAAAACAAAAGAAAAAATATTTTGGATTTTTATTGGAATCTTTGTAAAAATATAACATTTAGAATATATAAAAAAAAGTTCTATTTGAGAATTTCTCAGATGAATTTTAATAGAAATGGGAAAATATTCAACTTTAAAAGTTTCAATAATAAAAAGATTATATTAATATCAGCCAAATCAAATGAAAATTAAATAACAAAAATTTTTAACGGTTTGGGTTTCAACCAGCCAAAGACAATCCTTAGTTCTAAGATACAAAACCTCTTCTATTAAAGTGTTTGTATTTAACCCTGTTGTTACCATACCTCAGTTGAAATACACTGCCTAAGTTTCAATTAATTATGAAAATAAAAAATTTACTAAAATAATTACGATGTACTTGCATAGCAAGTGACCTGATCTGATATCGTGTACTGGAATGAAAACAATTGCAGTGTGGAAGGTGTTTATAAGCCATTTAAGAAACACATGAAAACTGTTAGATTCACTTCAACATTTAAATTTAATTTTCCAAAATATTTTCATCACTTTCAGACCGTGACCTGTTCACTGACAATGGGATTGCAAGGGCAGAAAGAATTGCAAGGGGTGCACGGAATTTTGTCAGTGAACAGGTTGCGGTCTCAAAGTGACGAAAATATTTTGGCAAATTAAATTTAAATGTTGAAGTGAATCTTACGGTTTTTGTGTGTTTCTTAAATGGCTTATAAACACCTTCCATGCTGCAATTGTTTACTAAAATAACTTTTGTCATTATTAAGTTGGTGTTTGGAAAATAAATTAAAAGGAATTTTTAAAGGAAGGTTTTAATTTAAATCACTTTAAAATTGGAAGTTTGTATCATAAAACAAAGGGCAATCTCAGGTGGATTGATAAAAGGGTTCAATTAAAACATTTCATAATTTCAATAAGATTATTGTTTTTAAAAGACAAAAGCAATGTCTGAATACAACAGTCATGTCACCATATAACATAATCACCATCTGCTCACTGAACTAGCTAGAAATAACAACTAAATCTCCCTCAAATCTGACCCTACCATTGTAAAAGAGGATACTATAGACAGCATAATCATGGTTGCACAGTGAAAACATGATATGGTTGTGGCTAGAATGACTTTGGTCAGTTCAATCAGGGTTGATATGGGCCTAACAACAACACAGCAGCAATGCAGACAAGGCTGTGGAGTAGACTTCATCTGTTATCAGGTAACAGATGAAGTCTATGACAGAGGGAGTGGGTAAGTTTGCAAGCATGCGAAAGGAGAGTAGCAGATGGACAGAGATTGGAATAGAGGGGCTCAGGTGTTAGAAATTATCTATATAATAATCTACTTGTTTATTCACCCATTACACTTTAGTTAATTAAAGAGGTGGAAGTGGAGTAAGAGTGAGAGAGAGAGAGAGGAGTGGAGAAAGAGAGGAGGAAGTAGAGAAAGGTGAATAATTTTAATACACTTAGGCCAAATGTGTCATGTGGTCAGCTGAAGGGAGACACGAAGAATGAGAGAAAAGATGGCGAGAGAGAAGTGTTGAGATGCATCATCAAACAGCCGAACTGAAATGAGCTTTGTTTCTGAAAATTATAGTGATGATGATGATAGTGGTGGTAGTGGTGTGTTGATAGTGGAAAGTTACAGGGAGAAGATATAATAAAAAGAGAAAAAAAGACAACACCAACTGAGACATGAGGAAATGAATGTGGACAAACGCCAAGTATATTTAAAGAAGGCTAAACTATGAAGACTATAAAAATGCAAATCATTCTTTCTTTCTTAAATGGGTCCTCTTAATTTTTTTCTTTCCATGAAATATACATGGGTCCCATCATAGTTTAACGTCCACTTTCCATGCTAGCATGGGTTGGACGATTTGACTGAGGGCTGGCGAACCAGATAGCTGCACAAGGCTCCAATCTTGATCTGGCAGAGTTTCTACAGCTGGATGCCCTTCCTAATGCCAACCACTCCGAGAGTGTAGTGGGTGCTTTTATGTGCTACCTGCACAGGGGCCAGTCAGGCAATACTGGCATCAACCTCGCTCGAATGTTTTTTCACGTGCCAGTAAGGCGACACTGGTAACAATCACATTTGAATGGTGCCTTTTATGTGCCACCAGCACGGAAGCCAGTTAGCCGCTCTGGCAACGATCACGCTCAGATGGTGCTCTTAGCACCCCACTAGCACAGATGTCAGTCATTGAATTCGATTTCACTTGCCTCAACAGGTCTTCGCAAGCAGAGTTTAGCGTCCAATGAAGGAATGGTACCCATAAGTAGGCTGGTTATAAGCATAAGTGGGCTGGTTACTACTAGTAAATAAATAAAAGGAACAAGTTAGAAAATGTTAAATCATACCTGAGGTGGATAAAAATCCAAAGTACATTCAATACAGGCAGACATTCCTGGAAATATAACCCTGGCATTACCCTTGAAGCCTTCCGTTCCACCATCAACCATTGGAATCACAGATGCTTGATCAAGAATACCATCTTCATAGTTTAATAAACTTATCTGAAATACAACAACAAAAAAACAGATTAAACAGTAACTTAGATGGGGAAATGTTAATTGGTTGAGGCAATTGACACCTTTTATTTGCTTCCTCATCATCATTATTTTAGGTCACTTTTCCATCCTGGATTGAAAGGATCTGAGTCATTTTTTACTGGGAGCTATTGCTCCAGAAGACTGGTGTTCGTAAATGTCACTTGGCATGGTTTATATAGATGGATGCCCTTCCTATGGCCAACCACTTTAAAGAGGGTACTAAGTGCATTTTCTTGTGACAGCGACACTAGAGCACTCAGTAATGTAAAGAAGGGGAATTAGTACTAGTTTGTTTGTCATTGTTGATGATGACCAAGAATATCTCATGAGAGAAAAGGGTGGCGTATAGTGTGTCCAGCTGTGGCCGATCAGTCTGATGCATGCTTGGAAGGTTCTGTCGCAGGTTGGGTACTGGTGGTCTGTTGAGAATAAAGTGGCGTTGGCTCTGAACTTGCACAGTTCAGATTTTCGTTCTGCCCTTGCAATCCCATTCTGTTTACAGGAGGTGGCATCTTCATCAAACAGGGCAGCTGGATCTTTACCTTTTGAACTACAGATTTAAAAAATAAATTTTTGCAACAAAACACTTTCAAACTTCGGACACTGGTTGAATGTGTCATCTAAAACATCTTTTACCCTTAGCATTTTTGAGAAAAACTTATATTTACGAAGTAATTTCACGTTAAAGTAGTCCTATTTCGGTAATTTAACGTGAAATTACTTCGTAAATATAAGTATTTCTCAAAAATGCTAAGAGTAAAAGATGTTTTATATGACACATTCTACCAGTGTCCGAAGTTTGGAAGTGTTTAGTTACAAAAAATTATTTTTTAAATCTGTCAGTCAAAAGGTAAAGATCCGGACAGCCTTTTGCCTGTATTTTACAGGTGGGGGTTAATCTGAAAGTTCTTCAGCTCTTCATGCTTTGGCAGCTTTAAGTAGGTGGGGGTAGGAGAGGAAGCAACGACAGCAGAAAGGCCAGACGTGAGTGCTTAAGAGAGGGTGACAGGAGTGTATGTGTAGAGAAAACGCAATAGTTTAAGGCATGTACATTAGCTCAGGTGACCAAGGAGGGGTGATAAGTTTTGCAGAAAAAGAAATTCTCCATTTTTACTTATGCAAGCTTCAGTTGGAATTAGAAAAATTCTTGAGAGAAATGAATAAGTCTTTTGTCAATGTAATTAACTTATGAGTAAAGATTTGTGCCTTTGGCTTAATTCCATATATTTTGGGCGAAAAGAAGCAGTGATTTAATTAACCTGAGTACTTTTTACTAACACTAGAGAGATTTAAAGGCAAATTCAATTCCACAGGGATTTGAATTCATTATATGAAAGTATGTAGCACAATGCATTTAGCCAAGTATTCAACCAATTCTGCATTCCACTATCCTCATTACAGACAAATGACTTTAGGGGACGGGTTTAGTTGATGCAACTGACCCCCAGCATTTGACTGTTACTTCATTTTCTTATTTGAACCTGAAAATATGGAAGGCCAGGTTGACCTTGGTAGAATTTGAACTCAGAATGTAAAGATTAAATGCCTTGCAGCATTTGTTCAGACATGTTAATAATTTTGTCCATCTGCCACTCTCCTCCTACTACTACAAGTAGTAGTCGTATCAGCAGCAGCAGTAGCCGTCCAAGAATTTGGACCTGGAGATCTCCATTTCCAGCGACTTCGAGGGCCACCTCCCAGTGGTGTTGGGCATCAACGACAAGTCCTCGACTACAACAAGATGACCAAAGTTTTAAAATTTTTTTCCAAGGTCTGGGGTCTCCCGCCCCTAAGCCCTAGACCATCACCTAATCACCCTTACCCGTCTTGTTGCTTAACATCAACAACAACAACAACAGCAGCAGCAGTAACAGTAGTAGCAGTTTCTAGTATGAGCACAAGTTTTGAGGGGAAGAAGTTAGTCAATACCACTGATCCCCGGTTCTAACTGGTACCTGATCTGGTCAATCTCCTCAGGACTGACCTCAACAGAATTTGAAATCAGAATGTAAAGAGATAAAAGAAACACTGTAAAGCACTTTCTCTGACGCTCTAAGGATTCTGCCAGCTCGATCTTGCCTTTATTAGCCACAAGGGCTCAAAAAAGATACAATTAAATGCAAAGAACATTAAACAGGGAGCTTAGAAAGATATGTGAGGGTAAAACATGTTTTAAAAAGATGAGATGAGGGGAGAAAGATATTGTGTAGGGCATCCAGCTGTAGAAACTCTGCCAGATCAAGATTGGAGCCTGGTGCGGCCATCTGGTTTGCCAGGCCTCAGTCAAAATCGTCCAACCTATGCTAGCATGGAAAGTGGATGTTAAACGATGATGATGATGATGATAATGGGATTAGTTAAAAATTTGTAAGGAAAACACATAATAAATATTTTAAAAGTATAATAAAACACACAATAATTAAAAGATTAAGTGGTTAAGTATTTTGCTTCCCATCCATATGGTCTGAGGTTCAGTCCCAGAGAGTGGAACCTTGAGCAAATCATCATCCTCATCATCATCATTTAATGTCTGTTGTCCATGCAGGCATGGGTTGGATGGTTTGACCAGGCTGGCATGCTAGAAGGCTGCACCAGACGCCAGTCTGGTTTGGCATAGTTTTCTATGGCTGAATGCCCTTCCTAATGCCAACCACTCTGAGTGTAATGGATGCTTTTACGTACCACCAACATGGGTGCCATTTGCATGACACTGGGGTGCTTTTATGTGCCACCAGTACGGGTGCCAATTTGCATGACACTGGCATCTGCTACAACTGCAATTTTGCTCAGCTTGATGGGTTTTCTTCTCAAGCACAACATAATGCCAAAAACCCTGGTCATTGTCTCCGTGAGGCCCAACACTCGAAAGGAACTCGGCCACTTTGCCTCCATGAAGCCCAACACTCAAACATATTCTACTAAAGCAAATGTGTTCTACTAAAGCCATGGGCTGACCAACACCTTATGAGTGGATTTGGTAGATAGCAACTGAAGAGAACCATTGTATATGTGTGTGTGTGTAATGATATATGTGTATATGTGTAAGAGTGAGGGTGTGTATGTGTAAGAGTGAGGATGTGTATGTGTATTTGTATCTCTTTTTTGTGGCATCACATGATAGTCGTACATGATTGTTACTGTCAGTGACAGTCATATAACTATCACATGATGTGAAGAGAAAGACACAAATACACATGCAACACATACATACACGCAATGGGCTTCTTTCAGTTTCTGTCCACTAAATCCATACGCAAAGCCACTAGGCTTTGATTAGGTCAGCCTGGGGCTGTAAGAGACTATATTTGCCCGAGTTGTCATACAGTGGGACTGAACCTGAAGCCTTGAGGTTGGGAAGGAAGCTTCTTAACCACACAGCCACTTCCGCACCTATATATATATATACACACACACACACACAAAACACACAGAAGGATAAAACGATATAGATTTAGATGACTGGTTCTCAACCATTCTTTTACCTATGGACCCCTTTGTTCATATTTTACTTGGGTGGACCTTCATAGACATTTAATGTTTTTAAAAATATCCCATTACATTTTTGTAATTAAAACTAAAACGTTAATAATAATATTTATAAAACTGCAATACAGATTGATTTGTTAATAATAACAGAACTTGATAACTCTAAATCCTTAAGATAATCTCAAGGGAGAAATCAAAGTTATATACACACATATTTGCGATATATTACGAGTTAATGAGCTCTTCAGAATGAACTGGTAATAAATTCAAAACTATATATATCATTTCATCCTGCCATATATAGTAATTGTCAATGACAAAATAGCATAGGCAATTACAAATTGGAAAATTAAGCTTCTTAATTAGTTCAGAGCCTTGCTATTCTTTCAAGCTGTACTTTATTATGTCAAATCACAATATGGTTGCTTCTTATTTCTTTATTGTCCACAAGGGGCTAAACATAGAGGAGACAAACAAGGACAGACAAAGGGATTAAGTCGATTACATCAACCCCAGTGGGTAACTGGTGCTTAATTTATCGACCCCGAAAAGATGAAAGACAAAGTCGGCCTCAGCGGAATTTGAACTCAGAACATAACGGCAGACGAAATACCTATTTCTTTACTACCCACAAGGGGCTATACACAGAGGGGACAAACAAGGACAGACAAACAGATTAAGTCGATTACATCAACCCCAGTGTGTAACTGGTACTTAATTTATCGAAACCGAAAGGATGAAAGGCAAAGTCGACCGTGGCAGAATTTGAACTCAGAATGTAACGCAGACGAAATACCGCTAAGCATTTTGCCCGGGGTACTAACGCTTCTGCCAGCTCGCCACCTTCGAAGCAATATGATTGCTTCTATAACCATTTACCCTCAGTGGAGTGATCTTCTGAAGGTTGCTAACAGTAAATGATAAAAAGTGACTTTAGGCATATTTCAGGAGATATAATAGACACAGGTATGACTGTGTGGTGAAGAAGTCTGCTTCCCAACCACATGGCTTTGGGTTCAGTTCCACTGCACAAGTATCTGCTATTATAGTCCTCGGCTGACCAAAGATTTGTGAATGGATCTGGTATATAGAAACTGTAAGAAGTGTGTGTGTGTGTTCTTGTCTTGACAAATGCAATGGTTGTAAATGATTATTATTAATTTCCAATATTCCGCAAAAATTTGTCTGGCCAGGGGGAGATGTCACCTTGCTTGGAAACAGTTGAGTGTTGGCAGCAAGGGGGGGGGGGGGCAACCGGCAGTACAAAATCTGCCTCAATAAACTCTTACAGACCCATGCAAGTAAGGAAAAGTAGACGTTTGAATGATGATGATGATGATGATGATGATGATACAGAGACTTCATTTTGAAATGTTTATGGTTTTCTTAAGTTTTATGAATCATTTGGATTAAATATGAGTCTTGCAAAGTAGCAACAGCATTGTGTCACATTTCAATTAGCACTCTGTAACCTACGTTTGCAACAGACAAACTTTATATATTTCGTTTCATCCTACTTTAAGCTATCAAATGTTAAATACAAATATAATCAAACTAAAGTGAGTAAAGAGGAGGTAGGCCTAAAAATTTAGCTCTAATAAATTATTTCTAGACATAACAGACTAGCTCCCATTTCATCTGAAGTCAAGACAGAGCTGGGTTGCTGGATAATTACTTCTGCTAAAGAGTGAAAAAGAGTGGATCATTTAATCTGAAGGAAACAAGAAAAACTAGCAGAAGCAAAGTAACTATTATCAGAGTGATACTTTCTTCTTTGGAATCGGAAAGCCATTAGTGGTTGTTGAAGATTTTTCTCAACTATGTAAGTTGTTTATATCATATGAAGATACTGTTTATATTATATTAATATCTTTACTTCCTAGGTCTCTTGACCTTACTGTTTTGGCCATGCTGGAGTATCTTTAACACGCATTCTTTCTTTGGTGAGCAAAAAATTCACCTTCATTTTTCTGTAAAATGTATGATCAAATTTAGTCTCAGGGTCTTAGTTTACAATTAATAGCCACATAATGCATTTTCTTATTTCTATTTTCACACCTAAATTTATGATTTTACCTTATACTTTGACTTGTTATTTATAGTGAAAACTAAGATGAAGAAAATGTACTAAATGTTACTATCTGAATATGTAAGCAATAAAGATTTAATTCTTGTATCTAGCTTCTGGAAAAATTATGGTGGAAAACTTCTTGTAATAAAACATACACAAATCCCACATCGTCATTTAACATCCACTTTTCTGAGCTTCAATGGGTCAGATATAATTTGTTAAGGCAGATTTTCTATGGCCAGATGCCCTTCCTGTCATTGACCTTCACCTACTCCCAACAAAAGTGAAATTTACTGTAGCCAGACGTATTTTCAAAGAAAAGTAGAAGTGAACAGCATCACCTGTCTGATGGTGATGCTTGTTTACAACAATTATGGTGTCAAGACAAAGTTACACATAAACATACATTATGGTGGCATGTAAAAGCACCCACTACACTCTCGGAGTGGTTGGTGTTAGGAAGGGCATCCAGCTGTAGAAACTCTGCTAGATCAGATTGGAGCCTGGTGCAGCCATCTGGTTCACCAATCCTCAGTCAAATCGTCCAACCCATGCCAGCATGGAAAGCAGACATTAAACAATAATGATGATGACATTTATTTAAACTAAAACTCAAAGTTTGTTTTCTTGCCATTTGATTAAGATGATAAAGATTACAAATAAAATAGTCATTTTCCCCTTTAAGAAAATAAATATCAAGTTGAAAATGTCAACACTTCAAGGAATCGACGAAGCTACTGCCATCCATCCTTTTTTCTTCCCTTTAATCATTTATACAACTTTTGGAGTACCGTGGACTTGAAAGATAGAAATTCTCCCTATATTTTTATGAGATATTTTTGAATCACAGGTACTTGAATAGTTTCTTTTTTTAACATCTATTCTACAGCCCTTGCCCTTCCTTCTACCAATGCTCACCTATTTCCAAGCAAGATAATTCCATCCTCCACCCCACCACAGATGGACATATTTCCATGAAAGATTAGAAACAAACAGCACCACTTGTATGACAGTGATGCTCATTTACAACCATCACACAGAAAAAAAACACACACACACACACTCACACACAATAGGCTCCTTTCAGTTTCTGTCTACCAAATCCATTCACAAGATCTAGGTTAGTACAGGGTTATAGTGGTAGACATGTGCCTAGGTGCCATATAGTAGGACTAAACTTAAACCCATTTGATTGCAAAGCAAACTCCTCAACCATACACCCATGCCTGTGTCTACATATATAATAATTAATCTGAGCGAAGGCTTAAATGCTGTGTAGAGGGAATGATCTTCTCAAGAGTGACACAATATATAGTCTCTTCTCTTCTCAGACACTGGTCCACACACTCCCATCAGTCAAGTTCAGGAAAAGACTTAAATGTCTAATTTAGTATTAACCCTTTAGCATTCAGAATTACTTGTCAGATGTATCATGTATTTATTCACATTGTTTTGAATTAATCACACATCATCTTGTAGCTCCAAGATTTCAATG
>NC_043000.1:23488983-23636483 GCF_006345805.1 Octopus sinensis | reverse complement strand
GACTTCAAGGGTTAAGTGAAAAGTTGATTGAAAACTATCTAGCATTTCAGAGAACATTCTGCTGCTTTCAGTGAATGCATTCCAACTAATTACACAACAGACTGGAGTAAAAAGAAAAAAAGATGAGAAAAGAAAAGAAAAAAAAAAGAAAAAAAGGTAAGAAGCTTCAAAGAAACAAGGCAAAAATCTTTAAATAGTACAACATATTAGATGTATTCTCAGTAAAAGAAGGGGAGGTGGGGGTGGGGATTAGCAATTTTCAATAAGCTTGTACTTACGTTGATAGAATGAATCTGGGAAGTCTTGGATCTTTGTAAAATGAGTAGCAATCATTAAGGAAAATATATGCTACCAATGGATTATAATAAACGTTATCAACACATCAGATTATGAAGATAACGTTATAAAGAAAAAGATATCTGTTTCTCACTATTACAACTGTGTATGTGATACATTATTACATTAAGGCTATCACACAAGGAAAAAGAATTGTTACCAGTTCTAATAGAGCAGATATATATGCTGATTCTATTGAAATTGGATAAAGTTGCCCCAGGGATGAATTTAATGTAATGCTTTGCATATATTTCTTTGAAATATATTAACTATTTTGAGAAACGTTAGCACGCCAGGCGAAATGCGTAGCCGCATTTCGTCTGTCGTTACGTTCCAAGTTCAAATTCCACCGAGGTCGACTTTACCTTTCATCCTTTCGGGATCAATAAATTAAGTACTGGGATCGATGTAATCGACTTAATCTGTTTGTCTGTCCTTGTTTGTCCCCTCTGTGTTTAGCCCCTTGTGGGTAGTAAAGAAATATATTTTGATACCAGCCCACCCAAAACTACTTCTGGTTCTATGATTAAAAAAAATCTGAATTAAAACCTTTCATCAAAGTTTCATGTTAACTGTTCCAAACACCAGCTTAATAATGACAAAGAAATTTTTGATAAACTCTTCAGTCTTTTCAAATTTCATTTAAATAAAAGCAGCGTATTTCAGAAGATAATAAAAGGGTAAAGGCATAGGAGTGGCTGTGTGGTAAGTAGCTTGCTTATGGACCACATGGTTCCAGGTTCAATCCCACTGCATGGCACCTTGGGCAAGTGCCTTCTACTGTAGCCTCAGGCTGACCATAGCCTTGTGAGTGGATTTGGTAGATGGAAACTGAAAGAAGCCCGTCGTGTATATATATATATATATTATATATATATATATATATGTATGTGTGTGTGTATATGTTTGTCTCTTCAACCGATGCTGGTGTGTTTACGTCCCCATAACTTAACAGTTCGGCAAAAGAGACCGATAGAATAAGTACTAGGCTTACAAAGAATAAGTCCTAGTGTCGATTTGCTCGATAAAGGCAGTGCTCCAGCATGGCCACGGTCAAATGACTGAAACGAGTAAAAGAGTAAAGAGTAATATAAATAAAAAGAAATGACCATCAAAATTTTATCTTAATTTATGTTCCTAACCACCAACTCAATAACAAAGTAATTTTACCAAATTCTTCATTATTTTCAAATTTAATTAAAACGAAAGTAAAGTATTTCAATGGAAATATGGTAACAAAAGAGTTAAGGTAGGCCAAGAAGTAGTACATGTGTAATTGAATACACCTAGACAAACCAGTTATAATGCTTATACAGATTTACCTTAATGTATTACTGAAATTATTGAAAACACAACGCACCTTTTAGTGTGTAGCAAGAATATTTGACAGTCCCAAACATGAACTCATTGCCAAGGAATTGAACCTGAATCACTGTGTCTGAACATAAAGACAGAAACAGGATACTGTTAGAGATTGATGACATCAGCAAAGAAGTGACCAATCAAATCTCTGGTAAAAACACTATATCCAAATGTGAAGACAAGTAAGCAACATGATTACCATTCCCTCAATGATTGATGAAGTCAGCTAAGAACTGCTCATCATCAATAATTTAATCTTTTGGCACCTTTTCATCACTGACTTCATATTCACTTTTTGTTTGTCACCAGAACAAAATATTTTTATCGTTATAATTGGTGACACTGTCAAGAATGTTACATGGCTTTTAGTGCAAGTAGAAACAAGCACTTCAGCTTAACTTTTCAACTTCCAAGATTAAAACTCGCAAGTCACAGCAACCTGAACAATGCTATTGTAAAATGGACACCATTGCAGGGTCAAATAAAGAGAGGAAAACTGAAAAATTACATGGTGTAGAATGTTCATAACCGACATGAAAGAGATCAATATCATATGACTGGTTAGCAGAAAAAACTGCAACCAATAGAAACCAGTGGTGTCAGCTTACTGCTCAATGTGCTCAAGAGCACAAGAGGAGCAGATGCTGATACTAATATCAATAGTGTACTATTTACTTCTCTGCTATATATGCTGACATATAGCTGTGAAAGTGGAGGCGCAATGGCCCAGTGGTTAGGGCAGCAGACTTGCGGTCGTGCGATTGCAGTTTCAATTCCCAGACTGTGCATTGTGAGTGTTTATTGAATGAAAACACCCAAAGCTCCACAAGGCTCTGGCAAGGGGTGGTGGTGAACCCTGCTGTACTCTTTCACAACTTTCTCTCACTCTTTCTTCCGCTTTCTGTTGAATCTCCCCAAGAACTACGTTAAGGGTACACATGTCTGGACTGCTCTGTCACTTGCACGTTAATAAATGAGCTACGACGTCACAGGTGCCTTTCCTTTGGATAACATTGGTGGCATGAAGAGGGGAGGTTGGTATGCATGGGCGACTGTTAGTCTTCCATAAACAACCTTGCCCAGACTTGTATCTCAGAGGGTAACTTTCTAGGTGCAATCTCATGATCATTCATGACCGAAGGGGGTCACAACAACAATAGCTGTGATATTATGAGATGCGCTAAAAGTTTTATAGATAGGCAGTTATCTCCCTTGCTGGACAACATTAACAGCACATGACAGGAACTGCGATCTCTCAGATGCATGGGGAGGAGTCTCTGCTGCGAGGTTCCTTGTTCTACAGCAGAACTCAGACACTGATACATGATGTTCATTGTGGTATGTCTTCTTCTATGGACAATATTACCCAGATAACAGTCTAATTGGTCACTATTCATTGACGTGAATCTGCTTCTACCTGCCAAGAAGGCATTCGGATAGCCAACACTAAACTGCAGGCCATCAAAGGGTGCTGAGTACAGTTCCCATGCAACAAACATTGTGGTAACTACCAAATAAGTAATCTAACCACATGAAACAGGAATCATGCACAAGTTTCCACTCAAAACACCATCTCTAAACGGCAAAATGTCTGTCTGTGTGTGTCCTTTATACAAATCCACAATTTTTCAGTTAGAGGGCTTGCACTTTCTATGGTCATTCAAAACCGTCCAAGGGTGGTCGTGCACATCTTTACATTTCCCCAGTCACTCCGCAAAGCCATTAAAAAATCAATAGAAGTGACTTTTTTGTGAATTTTCTATCCAAAACCCAATCAAAATGCCCAAAATTTGATACGCCAATTGAATGCCAGCTAGCTGTATGTGATTGGTCGGACAGTACTCGTGTGTATGTGCGCATGCACGCAGTTGTATATGCACTATGACCCGGCGTTGCCAGGTCATAATGCTAGTCATATATATCAGACTAGAAGAAATCACTAAAAATAGCCATGGTTAAAATTATTACCTAATTAAACACATTGAATAATAACTTTATTTTAGAAACAAAGGATATGGCTTCACTTTGCAGTTGGGAATTCTGGTGTTGATGAATTCTGCAGCTACTTCTGCTTTGGATTTACCAACATCTTTAGGCCTGAAAGAGAAAACATACAAAGTAAGATTTCCAAATATTAGTATCATTGTTTTAATCATGGTCTTAAATTAGCATTAACCCTTTCGTTACCAACCTGGCCAAAACCAGCTCTGGCTCTGTAGTACGAATGTCTTGTATTCCTAAATTTTGAATTAAAATCTTCCACCAAACCTTAGTCGCAATTTATGTTCCTAATATTTGCTGAATGATAACTAAGTTATTTTACTAAATTCTTTGTTATATTTAGAATAATTGAAAGAAACACAGAGCATCTCAAAATAAATACAGTAACGAAAGGGTTAAAAAGTAGTAAATTTTATTTTATCAAATGAAACCAGAATGGAAAAGCAAAAATGGTGAAGGTATCTTCTTTTATCTTTCCCTTGTTTCAGTCATTGGACTGTGGTCATGCTGGGACATCACTTTGAAGGGTTTAAGTGAAACAAACTGATCCCAGTACTAACATTTAAATCTAGCACCTACCCTAACAGTCTTTTGCCGAACCAACAGGAATGTAAACAAACCAATCTAGTTGTCAAGCAAGGTGGCATGGGACACAAACACAAAGATGCGCACACACACACTAACACAAAATGGCCTTCCACAGATTCTACATATCAAATTCCCTAACAAAGTTTTGATCAGCCTGGGGCTACAGGTGAAGACACTTCCCTAAGGTGCTATGCACTGGGACTGAACCCCCAACACCACAGTTGCAAAGCAAACATCTTAACCACATAGCCAATAGGATGGGCACCAACCGGGAAAACCATGTTAAAACAGACAGTGAAGCTTGGTGCAGTCTTCTGGTTTGCCAGCACCTGACAAACCGTCTCACCTATGCTAGCAAGGAAGAAGGGTGTTAGATGATGATGATGATGATGATGATTGTTAATTTAACAAAACTGAAACCAAAATCAATATTGCAGATTACTGCAAAAGAAAAAAAAACAAACAAACACACAACATGCATCACACACCTAAAGCCTCAGACATCTCTGCATGCATGCACAAACACACACATGCAAACTGTCAATAATGAAACAAAATATGTCTCTTCATACGTATATACACTTACAGCAGATGAAGACTCTGATGGTAGAGTAGGAAGAGTTGTAGACAATCATCTGAGAAGACAGCAATTCACATATACTGTAGCTTAAATTGTATTAGGTCTTAAATAGCTCAGTCCACCTGACTAAAAATAGGTTCCATAGGATAGGAACAACTCATTGCTGTAACCAACAGCAACATTATAAGACTGACAAATGGCTTGATAGTTTGGAGTGATGAGTTTATCTGCTGGGGATATAATAACTTGGAGATGGATAGGCTGTCTCTTTATAAACATAAAGAGGTGTGTATGTGTATATATATGCTGATATATGTCTGGCTGTTGACAGTATACATGTGTGTGTGTGTGTGTGTGTGTGTGTGCATACACGCATGCATACATAGATATGTGTGGTTTTAAGAGTGTTTTCTGTTGCAGTATACTCCAATATTAATCTTGGTTCCCATTTCATCACATTAACAACTGCTTGACAGAAACCATGAGACTGGTAACGCTGATCTATCTGACCCACAGTAATTCATATATCATGTAGTGCTGCCAGATTGATTCACCTAGGATGCATTACATAAAAGCGGAAGTTTTAACGGTGACTCAACAACCCGATGGGTTAAAAGACTCACCACATACGCACACATATATCAACTTATAAACATCCTTTTTTTAGCTATCAAAAAGGCAGTCAAACTTTATTCCAACAGCCAGCTCACCTTACATGTTATAGAATACAAGAAGCACAACCACTACAACTGATCCATCAACCAATAGAAAACACTTTACCCCAAACCTCATATATTCAGAGCTAATTTTTCAGTAAGCATCTCATAATAAATAACTGTCTCAATTTACCTTCCCTCTTTTTCTGATTCATTGCTAGGCAATCTTTGAATCTTAAAGGCAGAGCTTAGAAATTCCTTTACGATTTTAAATAAATTTATCACCATTATCATCATCATCATTGTTTTAATGTCCACTTTTCCATATTTGCATGGGTCATATGAAACTTACCGAGGCAGGTTTTCTACAACCAGATGCTATTCTTGTCAGCAATCCTCACTCATTTTCAAGTAATAGTAATATCCACCGTCACTCCCCATGTCCTTCAAACTACAACCAGTATAATGGCTGTACAAGATTTTGTAGAAGATTACAGACAAATGACATCGTTTGTATGAACAGTGGCTGTTTTCAATGAGTGCAAATGTCAAAACAAGTACATGATCTCTCACACCCACACACACATCATCTTCATAATCTTTTATGTGGGACCATCATTAGTGTTTTTTTCATGGCACCAGCACCAGTGCTTTTTACGTGAGCAACCACTACACTCTCGGAGTGGTTGGCATTAGGAAGGGCATCCAGCTGTAGAAACTACCATATCAAGATTGGAGCCTGGTGCAGCCGTCTGGTTCGCCAGCCCTCAGTCAAAATCGTTCAACCCATGCTAGCATGGAAAGCGGATGTTAAACGATGATGATGATGATGATGAAGCAACAGTGCTCTTTACAAGACACCTTGGTTGATAGGCTTCTTTACGGTTTCTGGCTATCAATTCATTCACAAAGCATTGGTCAGCCTGTGACCACAACAGAAAACACCACCTGACAGCACCACAAAGCAGGAACAAGGCCTGCATCACTTAATTCTAAATCAAATACCTTTATGCTAATTTTTACACGGGTCACTCTATCAAACAAAATGCTCCCCATCTCCATCTCTTTCTCATACAATGTAGCAATGGATACAAGAGAAAAGTGTGTCCACTGGTCACCTATTCTCTCATGTTCTGGGTCAATAGGTCAAAAATGTCTTATTTTTCTACTGGCACCTGTGCCGGTGGAACGTGTAAAAAGATTCAAGCGAGGTTGTTGCCAGTACTGCCTGACTGACTCTCGTGCTGGTGGCACGTAAAAAGTACCCACTACACCCTCGGAGTGGTTGGTGTTAGGAAGGGCATCCGCTGTAGAAACTCTGCCAGATCAAGATTGGAGCCTGGTGCAGCCATCTGGTTCGCCAGCCCTAAGTCAAAATCATCTAACCCATGCTAGCATGGAGAGCAGACGTTAAACGATGATGATGATTAGACTGTGGCCATGCTGAAGTACCACCTCGAAGAACTTTAATCAAACAAATTGACCCTGGTACTTATTTTTTAAGCCTGGTACTTATTCTATTGGTCACTTTTGACAAACTGCTACGTTACGGGGATGTAAACACACCAACATTGGGTGTCAAGTAGTGGGGAGGGGACATACACAAGCCGGGCATCGTGTTCTTGAGCTAAGCACTTCATTTCATGTTGCTCTGCAATCACTTCGACATCTGACACCTGTGCAGGTAATGTCGATCAGATGGAGAGAACGAGCTTATTTGTACATAAACATTTGATCACTATAAACAAATCATCTGTGTGGTTGTCCGGTAAGAAATAGTCAACCTCTCATATATCCATCAATATATACATATATATATATTGCCAGGGCCACTGACTAGTTCCTGTGCCAGTGGCATGTAAAAAGCACCATTCGAGCGTGATCGTTGCCAGCGTTGCCTTATGGGCACATGCTGATGCACATGAAAAACAACTTTCGAGCATGATCATTGCCAGTGCCACCGGACTGGCTCCCATGCAGGTGCACATAAAACACACCTTTTGAGCTTGGCCGTTGCCAGTACTGCCTGACTGGCCCTCTTGCCGGTGGCATGTAAAAGCACCCTCTACGTTCTTGGAGCGGTTGGTGTTAGGAAGGGCATCCAGCTGTAGAAACTTTGCCAGATCAAATAGGAGCCTGGTGCAGCCTTCTGGCTCGCCAGTCCTCAGTCAAACCGTCCAACCCATGCCAGCATGGAAAGCAGATGTTAAATAACGATAATGATGATATACAACGGGCTTCTTTCAGTTTTTGTCTACCAAATCCACTCACAAGGCTTTGGTCAGCCTGAGGTTATAGTAGAAGACACTTGCCAAAGATGAAATATGGTGAGACTGAACCCAGAACCATGTGGTTGGGAAACAAACTTCTTACCACTCAGCCACACCTGCACCTGTATATGTCAAAAAATTTCACAATTCACACGGTGTGTAGTATATATAGCACATTATATGAAAACCACTTTCAGGTTTTGGGGCAGATCTCTTAGTGCTAGATACATCTGATTGTAAATGCATCATTGATTAACTATTTATAACGCAAGTGAGAACTATTATGTGGTAATTAAACATTAAACAGTATTTCATTAGATTTAATTATCTTCTAGATACTAATTAATTACCTATAAAATAAATTTAACATCTCGTTAGTTCATCAATAACTTTTACACAATGGGAACAAAATATTTTATTTGGGTAATTAAACTGGTTGGAAATTCTCAAGGTGGAATGCTTTGAATAAGGAAGATGGAATAATAAGTCTGTCTTTAACACTAAATAACCTTAAACCTGTGGGAAGATTTCATGATGAAAAGAAACAGCATTATATTTATTTAATTTACAAGTATTTTATGGGCATAAATCTGGTCTTATTTAAGCAGTGTAAGTTATAACTTTAGAAGAGAAAACAAGAAAAACAAGTTTATTTTGGGAGGGGTGGAGAATCCTTTCTATTATACGCAGATGGCCTGAAATATTGGAAGAAAGGCTGGTTGATTATATTGACACCAATACGCAATTGGTATTTATTTTATTGACCCTCAAAAGGGTGAAAGGTAAAGCTGACTTTATCAGAATTTGAACTATGAATGTAAAGATGGATAAAATGTCACTAAGCATAGGCGTAGGAGTGGCTGTGTGGTAAGTAGCTTGCTTACGAACCACATAGTTCCGGATTCAGTCCCACTGTGTGGCACCTTGGGCAAGTGTCTTCTAATATAGCCTCGGGCTGACCAAAGCCTTGTGAGTGGATTTGGTAAGCAGAAACTGAAAGAAGCCCGTCATATATGTGTGTGTGTGTGTGTGTATGTTTGTGTGTCTGTGTTTGTCCCCGCCAACATCGCTTGACAACCGATGCTGGTGAGTTTATATCTCCGTAACTTAGCAGTTCAGCAATAGAGCTGATAGAATAAGTATAAGGCTTACAAAGAATAAGTCCTGGGGTCGATTTGCTCGACTAAAGGTGGTGCTCCAGCATGGCCACAGTTAAATGACTGAAACAAGTAAAAGAGTAAGCATTTTATCTGGCAGCTCACTGCCTTAAAATATTGGTTTCAAATTCTGGCACAAGACCAGCAATTTCAGGGAAGGCAGTAAGTTGATTCCATTGATCTTAGTGCTCAACTAGTACTTACCTTATTGACCCTGAAAGGATGAAAGGCAAAGTCAGTCACAGTCGAATTTGAACCCTGAACGAAATGCTGCTGAGTATTCTGTAAAGCATGGTAATGATTCTACCAGCTCACCACCTTACTAATAAAATATTCCCTCCCAAGAATTCTAATCACTTTATAGGTAAAATTGAATAATAAAAAAAAAGTTAGCAGCAATTAACAGTGTAAGTATTTCAATGCATGTCAATGAGACCCTTGGAAAACCAGTTGATTTCCAATATGAAGTTTCAAATGTCAGGTTATTTTGGAAATGAATGAATCTTGAAGCAACATCAAAGCAAACTATCTCATTGATTCACATATAATCTGCACAAATATTTTTCTACAGCTAAAACCAATATCGTAGCTGTGGCCAGTGCCCCCTGTGCCAGTGGCACATAAAAAGCACTATCCGAACACGGTCGATGCCAGGCCTGTCTGATTGGCTCCTGTGCCACTGGTATGTAAAAAGCACCATCTGAATGTAGCCGATGCCGGTACCCCCGACTGGCTCATGTGCCAGTGGCATGTAAACAGCACCAGCCGAACATGGCCGATGTCAGGTCTGCCTGGGTGGTTGGTGTTAGGAAGGGCATCCAGCTGTAGAAACATTGCCAGATCAGATTGGAGCCTGCTGCAGCTGCTGGCTCTTCAGACCTCAGTCAAACCATCCAACCCATGCCAGCATGGAAAATGGACAATGATGATGATGTTGACATTACAACAGGTTCATGTTTGTATACTACACCAGTTATATTGAAGGACCACTTTCAAATTCATGTTTCCATTTCATTTATATGTGAATGTTTTTGATATATTTTATGTAGAGATTACAATAAAATCTCGCCAAGCACTTCTCTGTCTATACATCTTAATACTAAAGTCAGTATTAGACACAAAGAAATGCATACAAAGACCTAATGCTGTGCAATTTTTCACTTGTGACAAACGTGTGTACTGAATGTATGATAAGTATAACGATCACCTATTACATCATGAGGAGTGCAAATTCTGCTGAGGTTGATTTTGTCTTTCATCCTTTCAGGGTTAATAAATTGAGTACTGGAGGTGGTGGGGGTGGCAGGGGTGGATGTAACCAATTTCCCCATCCCTTACAATAGTTGGCCTTGAACCAAAATAAGAAAGGACTGAATATTCTTTTCTACTCTAGGCACAAGGCCCGAAATTATGGGGGAGGGGGCTAGTCGATTAGATCGACCCCAGTATGCAACAGGTACTTAATTTATTGACTCTGAATGGATGAAAGGTAAAGTCGACCTCAGCGGAATTTGAACTCAGAACATAGCGGCAGATGAAATACCTATTTCGTTACTACCCACAGGGGGCTAAAAACAGAGAGTACAAACAAGGACAGACAAACGGATTAAGTCGATTATATCAACCCCAGTGCGTAACTGGTACTTATTTAATCAACCCCGAAAGGATGAAAGGTAAAGTCGACCTCAGTGGAATTTGAACTCAGAACATAGCGGCAGACGAAATACCTATTTCTTTACTACCCACAAGGGGCTAAAAACAGAGTACAAACAAGGACAGACAAACGGATTAAGTCGATTATATCGACCCCAGTGCGTAACTGGTACTTATTTAATCGACCCCGAAAGGATGAAAGGCAAAGTCGACCTCAGCGGAATTTGAACTCAGAACGTAACGGCAGACGAAATACCGCAAAGCATTTTGCTCGGCGTGCTAACGTTTCTGCCAGCTCGCTACCTAAAAATGTCTGAATATTACATTATGGAAGGGTGACTCTTACCAACAATATACTCTTACCAACAAGGGTAATATGAAATGCATCTCTGAGCAAGGCACCTTGTTTCATGTTGCTCCAGTTAACTCAGCTGAAAATGAGTATCAGCCTGGTGCAGCCTTCTCTTCCTCGAGCTGTCACATCTACAATGTTCCACTGAGACGAGTAGTGATATAGAAACTAGAGGGTGTGTTTGTGACTACACAGGTACTTTAAACAATTAATAAAAGGCAAGATACATGTTACCATGCTAACCAGGTCATGCTTACTTCAAAAGCAAGAAATCTGTATTGCCATTAGCAATAGCCAGCATTATTAAATAAATAAGTAAAAATGAAACCAATGTACTTACCGAAATAAAAACTGTCTATTGAGATTTGATATATCAATAATGTCCATATCTATAATATCAATGTTGCCAACACCCAAGAGAGCCTGTGCAAAGAAGTGATATAAAGAAATAATATTTATTTAGAAGATAAAAAAAAATAATTTATAGATTACCAATACAAGATAATTAATCATAATTAATAACAAAGATAAAAAAAGGAAAAAGGGACACTGATTTTCATGAATAATTGTTTTTGTTGGGGTTTTTTTTTTTTGGTATATCATAACTGGTGAACAAAAGCATTTTTGATGACAGATTTCCAACAAGTCAATCACTGGTTAACTGCAGTGATAAGAGAGTGTCTCTAACCTGGTGCAGAACAAGTATAGCAAAGGTCTTCAGTTGAAAAGTTGTAATTTATCAGTTTTCTTGTCAATGCATTCATCCTTTGTCAGTATATATCAGTTTCAAATTCTGGCAAAAGGCCAGCAATTTTGGAGAAGGGATAAATCAATTACATTGACCCCAGTGTCCAACTGGTACTTATTTTATTGACCCAGAAAGGATGAAAAGCAAAGTCAACCTTGGTGGAATTTGAATATAGAATGCAAAGACAGACAAAATGCTGTTAGGCATTTTGCCCAGCATGCTAATAATTTTGCCAGTATATATCAACAAGTCACACAAACAAACAAACAAACACACACACTAGGCTTCTGCAGTTTCCATGTACCAAATTCCACTAACATAAGACACTTGTCCAAGGTGTCATGCATTGAGGATCAATCTCAGAACTTCAAGGTTGTAAAGCAAACTTCCTAAAAAACTAAAGTAATTTATTTTTCATTCTTTCTTTCTTCTTACATTTTAACAATGATACTCATATGACTGATATATCTCCAGCAAAAACAGGAAAATTCCAAATTTGTAGCTAAATGCAGAAACAAAAATTACTCTACTGAATGGAGAAATATTTTTTTTAAAAAGATAAACAGATAAGGCATTCTGAAAATGTTTGTACAATTATTTCAAAATTATCTTTCTGCAATAAGAACTGTACATAATTCATCATTATAATCTGTTTTCCATGCTGGCATGGATTGGACAATTAGACAGGAACTGATAAGGCCAGGAGCAATATCAAGCTCCATTGTCTGTTCTCACGTGGTCCCTGCAGCTGTATGCCCTTTCTAATGCCAACCACTCCATAGAGTGTACTGGGTGCTTTTTATGTGACACTGGGTGCTTTTTATGTGGCACTGGGTGCTTTTTATGTGGCCTTGGGTGCTTTTTATGTGGCCCTGGGTGCTTTTTATGTGGCACTGGGTGCTTTTTATGTGGCACTGGGTGCTTTTTATGTGGCACTGAGTGCTTTTTATGTGGCACTGGGTGCTTTTTATGTGGCCTTGGGTGCTTTTTATGTGGCCCTGGGTGCTTTTTATGTGGCACTGGGTGCTTTTTATGTGGCACTGGGTGCTTTTTATGTGGCACTGAGTGCTTTTTATGTGGCACTGGGTGCTTTTTATGTGGCACTGAGTGCTTTTTATGTAGCACTGGGTGCTTTTTATGTGGAACTAGGTGCTTTTTATGTAGTACTGGCGTTTTTTACATGGCACCAGCACTTTTTACATGGAACTAGTATCAGCACAGGAGCCCCAAGTATCTTGCAAATCAAAACCCCCTTAACTGGGAGTGAGAAGTAGTATTGAGTGGTTGTGGCTTTGTACTAGTTGAGAGAAAAATATGCATTCCTACTAGGTCTGTTTCATCAGTGCTGAGGCTACATAAAAACATACTGTAAAATATATTTTGTAAACCATAATGTAATGAAATGCACATTGAACAAATAAATCATCACCAGTTGCAGCTTTCTTGCATTTAAAAAAATATGCCACATTCTACATTAACATGTAAAGTAAATGAAATTATTATTGTTGAAAGCATCTGTCTTTAGAGAATGAGAATTCCTAATTCTCAAGAGGTCGGAAGTCTTAATTCTACAGAATATAGACAACATAGACCACCCCCTAAAAAAACTATAAAACCATGAGCTTCCTAGATGTATATCAGATCAAGATTTTTGTTAATTATCATCACCTTTAAAATTGACTATTTCAATTAACTCCACTTGGAAAATATCAAAAAAACATTTAGATCAGTTGTGCTCATGATGTTGCTAGGAGATTCTTCAGAATATGTTTGTCTTTAGACTTATTTGGTTTATATTAGCTAGCAATAAAAAAAAAGATATATTTACAAAAAAACCTGGTGCTGATCTGATCAAAACTCAAGCTGCTTATTTAGCAAACCACCTTTAATATTCTGTCTCAATTTCTACCAAATATTGGTGTTTAATATTCCAGGAGGAAAAAAAACAAAAGTTACTACGGTCTTAAATTTTGAGTTTTTGGTTATTTCAGCAATTAAAGACCTAACAGAAACAAACACCAACCCAGCTATAACATTTAAAATAAAAAAATATTTTTCAAGTGTAAATATTCAATTTCCAAAAACATATTTTTTTCTCTCATCATGAAGTAGGCACAGCTGTGTGGTTAAAAGGCTTGCTTTGCAACCATGTACTTTCATTGCACAACACTTTGGGCAAGTGTCTTCTATTGTAGCCTTAGGCTGACCAATGCATTGTGATTGAATTTGGTCCAATGAAAAACTTAGCATGCAACTAGGAGTCCATCAGGGTTTAGATTTCAACCAACTGTTGTTTATTATAGTTCTCCAGGAATTTAAGACAGAAACCATGGTAACTCCTCCATAAAAATAACCTATTCTCATAGTTGAATTTGTCAAGGGTTTAGAGACGTAATTTTAAAACTTTGACAGAAAACTAACCATAAAAACACTTCAAAGTAAATCTAGCAAAGACAGACGTTTTAATTAGTTGAAGGTCAGTTTTCTCATGGCCAGTTATATGTAACTCATCATCATCGTTTAACGTCCGCTTTCCATGTTAGCATGGGTTGGATGATTTGACTGAGGACTGGCGAACCAGATGGCTGCACCAGGCTCCAATCTGATCTGGCAGAGTTTCTACAGCTGGATGCCCTTCCTAACCATTCCGAGAGTGTAGTGGGTGCTTTTACATGCCACTGGCATGAGGGCCAGTCAGGCAGTACTGGCAACAGCCACGCTCAAATGGTGTTTTTTATGTGCCACCTGCACAGGAGCCAGTTCAGCGGCACTGGCAACAACCTCGCTCAAATGTTTTTTCATGTGCCACCAGCACACAAAATAACTGCAGAATTTTTATGGGTACTGCTGGTTTTCTTTTATTAATATCAGTTATATATGTGTCCAGGACAGTGAGGAATCTTCAGCAGCTTCACTGGTGCTGTGACAAAAATTTACCTAATTGTAAGATATTGTGAGAGAATCTTTTAGTCTTGACAAGGGTATGACAACCTCTGTAATGTGGGTGCAACAACGAAATGCATCTAGTACATTCTGTAAAATGATTGGCGGGTATCTAGCTGCAGAAAGCATGTAACATTAAAACAATACATGATTTCTGCTCTACCTTAGAGGATCATAACTCCAAAATGAGAACAAACTCTGACTGTAACAACCCATCAGACTCATGCTAGCAGACATGATGAGGATGATGACAACAATGATTATGATGATCTCAGTATGAAAGATTAAATCTTTCAAGGTGGTAGCCCAGCATGGTCATAAATCAATGACTGAGACCAGTAAAAGACGAAATGAATATCAAATAATGATGTATCTGTGTTGAGAGTACCTCATAGCAAGATGATGACAAGTCACAGAAGATTTTAAACATTTGGAAATGATTAATTCAAGTGGTTCATTAATGGCTTTCTATTAATAATTCAAGTTGTTGATCTTTTATTAAACTGACGATGAGTTGAAGAGATTCCTGAAGCTGGCAGAGACACTCTGGAAATTTGGAATATTAAAAAACTATAACAGACAGAGTCAAAGCTATTGAAAAGGTTGCAAAGCACAATGAAAATTTTAGGAAAATAAAAATAAGAAAAAAAGTGGAAATTTTACCAGTGTGTGTGTGTGTTACATTATAAGGCACAAAAAGAAAATGACTCTCCCCAGACACAACAGAATATGTTTACAAAAGCAATTAGCAATAATAACATCTCAGTCTGGACATTTCTAATCCAACAAAACACTTCAAGAATTGACCCAAGTATAATTCAAACCAATAAGTCAAGACAAAAAGTAAACCTACTTCAGATATAAGTTCTTTACACACACACACACACACACACACACACACAAACATTTCTGTGAAAATTATCAACAAGCTCATAAAATATAAATGCACTTACCAAATTTTTTAGAAGTTCACAGCCTAAACCTCCAGCACCAACAATAAGTATACGGAAGGTTTCTTGTAGGAAAATTAATGTCTGAAAGAGTAAAATTGATGAAAAAACAGAATTTATTATAGAAATAAATCACAAATAAAGCTTGGAATTTAATCTTTCAATGTTCTTGCACTTGTGGCCATGGTTATTGCTAAGTTCAAACCAGTGATTTAAAATTGTCTACTTTAGAAACTATTTAGCAATTGGTGCTTTTATTCTATTTTATTTATTTTTTCACTTTTATTCACCTCTTTTATGTTTCTGTCAGTCATGTGAGCTTACGTACCCATTCATTCAGCTGGGTCCTCTGGGCCACTTCCCTTCTGTTCACCTCCCTATAACTTAAGGGTACACCGTGAAACCTTCACTAACTTCTTTCCTTTTCCAAGTGGGGTAGCCATTATTTCTTCTACAGCAAGACACCTGTTTCTGTCACTCTATCATACTCTAAACTCATCACCTAGCATAAAGCCATCTCCCACAATGCCTCGGTTGAGTGGTGGGGGGTCTTGCCTTGCAAGTTACTTGGTGATGTAGTGTCAGTGAATGTAAAAAACACCCAGTACATTCTGTGAAGTGGTTGGTGTTAGGAAGGGAATTCAACCACAGAAACCATGCCAAAGCAGACATTGGAGCTTGGCACAGTCCTCTGACTCAACGACTCCTGTCAAACTGTTCAACCTATGGCACCATGGAAGATGGACTTTAAACATATAAATGCAGATAGTAATTTTACCTTGTCCTCATTCTTAGTGCAAGTTTTGAAGGGTGAAGTTCAATTTTAACAGTTATTTTTCCAAAGCTATAATGGAAGTAACAAAGGAGCATATTTGGCATATTTTGCTTCAATAAGTTCAATGAGTTCAATAAAGGCAACAACGCAGACTAATACAGACAGTTTATCCCATCCCTTTCCGACATTTAGTTCATACAATTGGAAAAAATGCATTATTTATGGGATGACCCAATATATATATGATGATGAGCTTTCAGTTTCCATCTAATAAACCCACTCACAAAGCTTTGGTCAGCCTGGGGCTATAGTAGAGGATACTTGCACAAAGGGCCATGCAGTGGGACTCAACCTGGAACCAAGCTTCTTACCACACAGCAACACCTGCACTTATGAGAATAACAATAATCTTTTCTACTCTAGGCACAAGGCCCGAAATTTTTGGGGAGGGAGCCAGTTGATTAGATCCACCCCAATATACAACTGGTACTTAATTTATCGACCCCAAAAGGATGCAAGGCAAAGAAAACCTCAGCAAAATTTGAACTCAGAATGTAAAGACAGACAAAATACCACTAAGTATTTTACCTGGCTCTGCCAGCTCACTACCTTTATAACAACAACAACAACAATAATAATAAGTTCTTAACTAAATGAATGTCTGTTATTGTGACGAAGGATTAAGAACAGCATACAGTGCCAAAAAAAACAAAAACTCCAAAATAATCTTAGATTAACACTTTTGCTTTCTAAAAATTACTTCAAAAGATCAATGAAATTTAATGCTCTTTTATTCTGATAGACTTTTCAGCAGTCTGTCAACAATGGGATGATTGATGAGTTCTTTAGCAAAATAATTAACTTCTTTAGATATTCTTTGTTTTTGTTGGGGTTTTTTTTCCTCTCTTTTTTCTTCTTTCTGAAGGAGTGGAGCATTAGTTTAAAACTTAATTTGCTTGCAGTCTGGAATTCAGCTAAT
The DNA here is from genome assembly GCF_006345805.1 of Octopus sinensis. Classification (NCBI taxonomy): domain Eukaryota; kingdom Metazoa; phylum Mollusca; class Cephalopoda; order Octopoda; family Octopodidae; genus Octopus; species Octopus sinensis. The sequence goes on along the minus strand of NC_043000.1, from coordinate 23,619,133 downwards.
CTCTAAACTGATGGTCTGGACTCTGAACGTTTTAAGCTGAGAAAATCCTCGTAAAAATACAAGGAAACTATTACCTTGACATAATTGCGTGTGACGTCAGTGTCTGTGTATCATCATCATCATAACACTGACTTTACCATGCTTGCAGGGGTCAGACAGATTTCAGTTGAGGCAGATTTTCTTACAACCAGATGCTTCTCCTGTCACCAACCTTCACCAATTTCCAAGCAAGGACAATAAGGATCCAGTTGCTCCAATGGAGATTTGAAACAGGATTCCATCCTCAATTTGTTGAGAGTATATCTATTAATCTGTGAAGGTATGTGGGTTAGTGGTCAGGGTGCTGCACTTATGATTCCTGGACTGGGCATGTGTGGAATTTTTGAGCAAAATATTTCATTTCATGTTGCTCCAGTCCACTCAGCTGTAAATGACTAATCCTGTGGCAGACTAGCCTTCTAATCGGGAATGTTGGCTTGCATGCCTAGCCAGCAGGGTAGCATCCTTCAGAATCAATAATGATGCAAAGTGTACTGTGACCAGTGATGTGTAACAACATCTGATAGCCTGGTTCATCGATCACGTGACACCTACTAATCTACAACATATGTTGATTTTCCTAGCAATTTTTTCTTGATTGTCTACATTAGGCGAAAAAGAATTTTTTTTAAAAAACAAAAACTTGTATTGAATGAATTTTTAAAACAACAACAAAAAAAAATAGCATTTTGTTTTTAAAAAAATAATACAAAGTAAAAACAAACAACACAGTACTAACCTCTGGACTTGGTTCAAAGTCAGAATGAGTGAATGGTCCAGATCTTTCTAGAATTTTTTTGAGATGACTCCATCGATCCCCCCATTCAGACTCCATTCTAAAAGATAGAGAAACATTGTTGAATACAACACACACACACACACATATATGTATATATATATAGACACAATATGCACTTGAATACAACACATACATACACACTTGAAGACGACACACACACACACACACACACACACATACACACACATATGCTCATGCTCACACACACACACACACAAAATAAAGAAAAAATACAAAGTGATTTTGAAGGAAAACAAAGTACAATATTGGACAATATGAAGTTGAGGCAGCAAATCTGATGAAGATGAAACCAATTCTAAGTTCGCAAATGTTCTGTGGAATATCAGTGATTAGATGATAGCAGCTAACAGACTAAAATGAAGCTTTAATAGCAAAATGACATGTTTGCATGGAAAGTTTGTTTCTACATTAGGCATGAGGCCAATTTTTGCAAACAAGCGGAAGCAATAAAAAAAAATTAAAACCAACAAACAAAAAAGGTCTCTATGAGTCACACAAGTTCATAGATAAGTTCTGTTTAACTATGGAGCTAGTAGTGCTAAACAAGTAAAGGAATAATCTCTTATTGGACAGCATGTAAATATTTACAAGATTCCCAGATTTGATTCTAATATCCAACAGATCAAAAAACTGGAGTGTCACATAAAAGAACACAAAAAAATACTTATCATCATCATCATCGTTTAGCGTCCGTTTTCCATACTAGCATGGGTTGGACGGTTCAACTGGGGTCTGTGAAGCCGGAAGGCTTCATCAGGCCCAGTCAGATCTGGCAGTGTTTCTACAGCTGGATGCCCTTCCTAACGCCAACCACTCCGTGAGTGTAGTGGGTGCTTTTTACGTGCCACCTGCACAGGTGCCAGACAGAGCTGGCAAACGGCCACGAACGGATGGTGCTTTTATGTGCCACCGGCACGGGGGCCAGGCGAGGTTGGCAACGGACACGAACAGATGGTGCTTTTTACGTGCCACCGGCACGAGGCCAGTCGGGGCGGCACTGGCAATGGTCACGAATGGATGGTTCTCTTACATGCCACCAGCACTGGTAACTCATCTGCAATTTCCATTGATCGATTTCGATTCTGATTCTCACTTGCCTCAACAGGTCTTCACAAGTAGAGTTTTGTGTCCCAAGAAGGGAAGGTATGCATACATAGGCTGGCTCCATCCCATGTAGAAGGCCACGGGTTATGGTCTCACTTGTCCTGCCGGGTCTTCTCGTGCACAGCACACTTCCAGAGATCTCGGTCTCTAGTATTTTCCTCAGTGAGACCTAAAGTTCGAAGGTTGTACTTCACCACCTCGTCCCAGGTTCTCCTGGGTCTGCCTCTTCCACAGGTTCCCTCAACCGCTAGGGTGTGGCACTTTTTCACACAACTATCTTCATCCATTCTCGCCACATGCCCATACCAGCGCAAACGTCTCTCTTGCACACCACAACTGATGCTTCTTAGGTCCAGCTTTTCTCTCAAGGTACTTACACTCTGCCGAGTATGAGTACTGGCATTACACATCCATCGGAGCATACTGGCTTCATTTCTTGCGAGCTTATGCATATCCTCAGCAGTCACGGCCTATGTTTCACTGCCATGTAGCATGGCTGTTCGTACACACGCATCATACAGTCTGCCTTTTACTCTGTAAACTCTTGTAATAAATAATAAAAAAAAACTGGTGGGGAGCCTCTGTGTCAGGGCTTCTCAAACTGGACAGTAGTGCCTCCTGGGTGTGAGAGGAGGATGAGTTTGTTTACATCCTTGCAACTTAGCAGTTTGGCAAAAAAAAAAAAAGGGACCAATAGAAAAAGTACTAGAATTAAAAAATAAGTTCTGAGGTTGATTTGATCAACCAAAATTCTTCAAGACAACACTCCAGCATGGCCTGGAGTCCAATGGCTGAGACAGGCAAACTATTAAAAGAATCTATTTTATTGGCCCAGGAAGGCTGAAAGACAAGGTTGACACAGCAAGGTACCAGTCTCAATACTCAAACACACCAAATACAGCTCTCTACAGCCTCTGCTATTTTGCACAGCTCTTAACTAGCATAATACAATTTTGGTGCATAAAGATTAAAATCTGCTGGATTAAGTTACAGCCCTTGAAACTGTGATGAAGAGAAACAGAGTGCGAGTGTGTGTGGTAATATGACTATATGCGCTAATACAATTTGTGTGTGTGTATGGCTATATGTACTAGCACAGTCGTGAGTATAGCAACAACTATATGTATACTAGTGTATGTAATGGAATCTCCTGTCACAGACGGTGTACAAGTGTTCAGTTTTTGTTGAGCGACCTGCATAACTGATTCGTTTATAATGATCAAATGTATGTGCTGTATGTCAGCTCATTCATTATCATCATCATTATCGTTTAACATCCAGTTTCCATGCTAGCATGGGTTGGATGGTTCGATCGGGGTCTGGGAAGCCAGGAGGCTGCACCAGGCTCCAGTCTGATTTGGCAGTGTTTCTACAGCTGGATGCCCTTCCTAACGACAACCACTCCGTGAGTGTAGTGGGTGCTTTTTACGTGCCAGGCGAGGCTGGCAACGGCCACGATCAGTTGGTGCTTTTTACGTGCCCCCTCCATCAAATCGTCATTGCCTGTGCAGGTGCAGAAGTGTGCCATGTGTCAGATGTCGAAATGATTGCAGCACAACACACTGCCTGATCCAGGAACTGAACTCACAATCTAGCAATTGTGAGTGCAACACCATAACCACTAGGCCGTGCACCTTCACAAGTGTATGTATGTGTGTATTAACATGATTAGATGCTAGTATAGTGTGTGTATGAGCTTAGTGTGTGACTATATAACTAGTTAAGTATGTATGTTTGTAGTAATGTGTCTATAAGTACTAGCGTAGTGCAAGTGTAGTGTGACTAAATGTACATGTGTGTAAACTTAATTCAAAACTTTTAAAGTATCATATACATTATATATTTATACTTTAACATATTTACATATATTTTTATACATATTTATATTTTTAATACAACAATTATTTTACACACGTATACCTGTGCAGGTGGCACGTAAAAAACACCCACTACACTCGCGGAGTGGTTGGCGTTAGGAAGGGCATCCAGCTGTAGAAACACTGCCAGACTAGACTGGAGCCTGGGGCAGTCCCGAGCTCCCCAGACCCCGGTCGAAACCGTCCAACCCGTGCTAGCGCGGAAAACGGACGTTAAATGATGATGATGATGATGATGATGATATATCTTTCTGAAGAATTTTCTAATATTGATTTCCTGATATTAACAATGATATATTATAAAAAAAATAAATCGACTTGAGTGTAGTAATGTGACAATATACTAGCAGTGTTAGGCGGTGAGCTGGCAGAAACATTAGCACACCAGGCAAAATGCTTAGTGATATTTTGTCTGTCTTTATGTTCTGAGTTCAAATTCTGCTGAAGTCAACTTTGCCTTTCATCCTTTCGGGGGGGTCCATAAATTAAGTACCAGTTGTGTACTGGGGTCAATCTAATCAACAGGTCCCCTCCCCCAAAATTCTGGTCCTTGTGCCTAGAGTAGAAAAGAATATCTATGCATGCCAAGGCGGCAAGCTGGCAGAATCGCTAGCACGTTGGGCGAAATGCTTAGCAGCATTTCTTCTGTCTTTACGTTTTGAGTTCAAATTCTACCATGGTCAACTTTGCCTTTCATCCTTTTGGGGTCGATAAATTAAGTACACGTTGAGCACTGGGGTCGATATAATCAACTGGCGCCCACCCCCAAAATTTCGGGCCTTGTGCCTAGAGTAGAAAAGAATATACTAGCAGTGTGTGTGTGTGTGTAGTATGTGACTGTATGTAGTAACATAGTATGCATCATCACCATCATTTAACATTCGCTTTCCATGCTAGCATGGGTTGGACGATTTAACTGAGGACTGGCGAACCAGATGGCTGCACCAGGCTCCAATCTGATCTGACAGAGTTTCTACAGCTGGATGCTCTTCCTAACGCCAACCACTCTGAGAGTGTAGGGGGTGCTTTTAAGTGCCACCAGAACGAGGGCCAGTCAGGCAGTACTGGCAACAGCCACACTCAAATGGTGTTTTTTACGTACCACCTGCACAGTAGACAGTCTAGCAACACTGGCAACGACTTCGCTCAAATGTTTTGTTCATGTGCCACTGACACAAGTGCCAGTAAGGTGACACTGGTAATGATCCTGCTCAAATGGTGCTTTTTATGTGCCACCGGCACGAAAGCCAGACAGCTGCTCTGGCAGAGATCCCGCTTAGATGGAGCTGTTAGCACTCCAGTGGCACAGGTGCCAGTCATTGAATTTGGTTCCATTTCGATTTCACTTGCCTCAACAGGTCTTCGCAAGCAGAATATGAGAATGTGTAGTAAAGCATAGCGTGAGTGTGTGTGCACAATATTGTGTACAAACATAGTGTGCATGTATGTGTAGTAATGTGGCTATACATTCTAGAATAGTATGTGTGTGTGGTGTGTGTGTGTGTGTAGTTGTAATAGTAATGTGTGTATACAGACAAGCACTTGAATATTCTAAAATAGTAGCAGTGGGATCCTACTCATGAAGGTGTTTGTTTTCACTCACTTGAGATAATCTAACACTAGGGAAGTTAATTGTCAGCCATCAATTGATGTCAAACAACTGAAAAATAAATATTCAAAGCTTGAAATACAATATCTGTCATCTTGTAATGAATAGCAATGGATCTAACAATGTATTGTTTCAGAAGGGAGTAAATTTAGCAATGAGAAGAGAAAGGAGGTATGGAGGGGGTGAAGGAAAGAGTTGGAGAGGGTGGAGAGTGAGGAGAAAGGGAGTGACGGAGTAAGAGAGGAGAGGAAGGAGGGAGAGGGGGAGAGAGTAGGGAGTGAGAAAAATGAGAGTGAGAGAGGAGGTGCAAGGAGGGAATGAGATAGGGGAGAGTAAGAGAGGGGAGAGCGGAGGGAGTAAGAGAGTGGAGAGTAAGGAGTGAAAGAGAGGAGAGAGGAAGGAGAGAGGGAGAGAGGAGAGAGGAGAGAAGGGGCTTCGACATGGCCATCTTCCCATCACAACTGGAGCAACAGGGATGGTAAGTGCCCCAATGGAATAACCCTCTCCCCATATGAAGGAGGTAAGTTCTTAATCTGGGGTGCCATGTGCTGTCACATTCTCCACCTTTAACTTTGCTGCATTGCCATTCCCCATGGCAATGCCTTTGCTATTATGTCTGCAGGGTACAGCTCAACAGACTGAGCACTTCTTTTGTTGCTTCATTCATTTTGTCCTTTTCTTTGTTCCCTTTGGGGAATTTTGAGGTTGCTGTTTTGGTGGTTAATTTCTATTTTTCTACAATGAAAGATTGTCTTAATGTTTCTTTTATTGCTACATTGCTACAAGCATGATGGTGAAGTAACATTAGCTTTTAAAGCAAAAAGCAGTCACTGTAATATATTCTATTAACATTAAATGCTACTTAATGTCAGGTGGCTTTCAATTTTAAAATAAACAATATGAACACAATTAACCTCAATGAATGAACACATGTGGTGGTGGGAGATTTATAGTTCACTTTGCAGCTGTATGGGTTCAATTTACATTAATACATCAACGAATTTATAAACCCTTTATAAACTTCATGACACATGTGTATGAACAGCCAGGCTACATGGCAGTGAAACACGGGCCGTGACTGCTGAGGACATGCGTAAACCCACAAGGAATGAAGCCAGTATGCTCTGATGGATGTGTAATGTCAGTATGCATACTTGACAGAGTATAAGTACCTTGAGAGAAAAGTTGGACCTAAAAAGCATCAGTTGTGGTGCGCAAGAGAGACAATTGCGCTGGTATGGTCATGTGGTGAGAATGGATGAGGATAGCTGTGTGAAAAAGTGTCACACCCTAGTGGTTGAGGGAACCTGTGGAAGAGGTAGACCCAGGAAGACCAGGGATGAGGTGGTGAAGTACAACTTTCGAACATTAGGCCTCACCGAGGCAATGACTAGTGACCGAGACCTTTGGAAATATGCTGTGCGTGACAAGACCCGCCAAGACAAGTGAGACCATAACCCATGGCCTTTACCAGGGGTGTAGCCAGCCCACTTATGCATACTTCTCCTTCTTTGGACACAAAATTCTGCTTGTGAAGACCTGTTGAGGCAAGTGAAATCAAAATCAAAGCACACTCGACGACTGGCACCCATGCCAACCTTCCTTCATTGGACACTAAACTCTGTTGCGAAGACCTGCTGGGGCAAGTGAAATTGAAATTGAACCAAATTCACTGACTAGCACCCGTGCCAGTGGAGCATCTAACATCTAACAGCTGTCTGGTTTCCGTGCTGGTGGCACATAAAAAGCACCATTTGAGTGTGAACATTATCAGCACCACCTTACTGGCACATGAACAAAACATTCAAGCAAGGTCATTGCCAGTGCCGCTGGACTGACTCCTGTGCAGGTGGAATGTAAAAAACATCATTTGAGCATGGCCATTGCCAGTGCAGCCTGACTGGCCCTCGTTCTGGTGGCATGTAAAAGCACCCACTACACTCTTAGAGTGGTTGCTGTTAGGAAGGGCATCCAGCTGTAGAAACTCTGCCAGATCAGATTGGAGCCTGGTGCAGCCATCTGGTTCACCAGTCCTCAGTCAGATTGTCCAACCCATGCTAGCATGGAAAGCAGATGTTAAATGATGATGATGATGATACAAGTTATAAAAATAATTTTTTTTAAATATACATTACTGTTTCTACTTCATGGATTTCCATCTATCGTGGGCGTTTTGGAACATAACACCCACGTTAGTTGAGGGATTACTCTGTGTGTGTGTGTGTGTGTGTGTGCATGTGTGTGGGTGTGTGTAAGCTCGTAATTTTCACCAATGAGGAGAAACAAAAATGAGAACACAAAAGAGCATGAAAGACATCACTTCTTTGTTGCGTCAAGTAATTTTACCAGCAGTCATTGCTGCTGTAGATCAAGAACAGGTCTTGTAGTCCACATGTGAGCCACATCAGAGATGATTATTGAACAAGGACAGTCAACATCAAACTACGACGGACAGTACCAAAAGAAAATATATATATACATATACATATATAGGGGGAGAGAGGGGGTAGTAAAAGAGAGATACAGAGAGTGAGTTAAAGTAATTGGTTGTTGATAGACTGGGGACATAGTTATAAGTCTTTTTTTCCAGTTTACAGAGATTGCACAACATGTCAAGAGATGTCAAGATGCCCAGACATACTTTTGCAATTGACTGCAAGCGTTAGACAGACTGTATTTGATAGCAAAGCTGTTGTTTTGTTTACAGTGAGAAGACAGGGAGAAATACTCACTCAGACACACACACACACACACACACACACACACATACATAAATGACAGACTTCTTCAGTTTCTGCTTACCAGTTTCACTCATAAGGCATTAGTCAACCCAGACAGTCTGCGAGCTATGTGATATACAACTTCGGTTGCTGTTCAGTCTGGCTTTAAAAAGACATTCTGTTAGTCTTCACAAATGATATAAGTAGTAACAAGTAGCCTACTAATTGTGGATTGTTTAAAATTCGTTAGAAATGCCTGAAGAATCTAATTTAATTAGCGATCTGGCATAGGTAGAAGGAAAATATGTCATGATGGTGAATGGAACAATTACCATCTTTACTGGAAAAACCTAGGGATAGAGCAGAAAGAATATCAGTGTCTTTTGGAAAACAATATATTTTCAAGACTTCAATATATTAAGGAAGCGAGCTGGCAGAGTTGTTAGCACACCGGGCGAAATGCTTAGCAGTATTTCGTCTGCTGTTACGTTCTGAGTTCAAATTCCGCCGAGGTTGACTTTGCCTTTCATCCTTTTGGGGTCAATTAAATAAGTACCAGTTAAGCACTGAGGTCGATGTAACTGACTTAATCCTTTTGTCTGTCCCCTCTATGTTTAGACCCCTGTGGGCAATAAGGAAAAGAATATATTTTCAAGATGTCTGGAGGATGATGCTTTGAAAAGAAAACACATCATAAAAAAGCATATCCGTTACCATTCGATACCTATAGAGTATGTTGGTGATATTGAATTGGAGAAAATGTACCCAATACAAGTTCTCTCTTACTGGTTTTAGTCATTGGACTACAGCCATGCTGGAATACTAAAGGTTTTAGTTGAACAAATTGACCCCTGTACTTACTTTCTTTTTTTAAAGTCTGGTACTTGTTTAATTGATCTCTTTTGCTGAATTACTAAATTACAGGGATATAAATGAACCAACACCAGTTGTCAAACAGTGGAGGGACAAACACAAAGGCACACACATACAAAGGCTTCGCAGTTTCCATCTACCAAATTCACTCACAGGTAATCGGTCAGCCCAGAGCTATGGTAGGAGACACTGGTTCAAGATGTCATGCAGTGTGATTGAACCCAAAACCACATGGTTGCTAAGTGAGCTTCTTAGCAATACAGCCACTTGTTGTAGAGTACAATTATCAAATATTCAGTTGATGCCATCTTTAGCACTACAATGATTTTCCATGTGCAGGAAAGACATGAGCAAGAATATTCTAGAGAGCCAACATTCCGAATAATACAGGCTGAGTGATGTGGTTATTGCAGGACTTGGGAGAGGTTGAATACAACAAGCTGATGAGAAGAAACAATGAATGGAAGAGACTGAAGGTCAACCAACTCTAAGGAACAGAGGTCATTAGAGTAATGACAGAGAAAGAGACGGCATGTTTATATACAGGTGGGATATATAAAACTGTTGACTATAAAGAGATAAAATGTGAAACCATCATCATCATTTAACATCCATTTTCCATGCTGGCATTGGTTGGATGGTTTGACAGAAGCTGGGCAGCTGGGGAGTTGTCCAAACTCCAATTGTCTGTTGTGGCATGGTTTCTATGGCTGGATGCCCTTCCCAATGCCAACCACCTCACAGAGTATGCAGGGTGCTTTTTATGTGCCAGCATATTCTGTGAGGTGGTTGGCATTGGGAAGGGCATCCATAGAATTACAATGCATCTAGTTCCCATAAATTCTAACACTAAGTCACAAATAGAGCTATCTGTCAATTTGGGTTTCAAATTTTGGCACAACGCCAGAAATTTTGGGGGAGGGGGCTATTAGTTGATTACACCGACCCCCAGCGTTTAATTAGTACTTACTTATTTTATCAACCCCAAAACCATGAAAGGCAAAGTTGACCTTGGTGACATTTTTATTTCTTTATTGCCCACAGGGAGCTAAACATAGAGGGGTCAAACAAGGACAGACAAGGGGATTAAGTCAATTACATCAATCCCAGTGGTACTTATTTAATTGACCCCGAAAGGGTGACAGGCAAAGTCGACCTCGGCAGAATTTGAACTCAGAACATAATGTGGCAACATTTGAAGTCAGAAGAAATGCTACTAAGCATTTGTTCTTTTGGTCTCTTTTGCTGAACTACTAAGTTTCAGGGACATAAATGAACCAACACCACTTGTCAAACTGTGGAGGAACAAACACAAAGGCACACACACACAGATGCTTCGCAGTTTCCATCTACCAAATTCATTCACAAGGAATTGGTTAGCAGCTTGGAGCTATCCATCTTCACAATGGTTTGGATGTGGATGTGGGAGGGTGAGAGAGAGAGTCTTATAACAACCAAAGATAAATACAAAATTCTTTCACTTTTAACATATTTCATTGAAAGAAAAACTATATTCAGAAGATATTAGTTTATTTGAACCAGAAAATAAGAGATTACAAATTTGGTTTTTCCTAACTTCTAAGTCATTCTTTTAAGATTTATAAGAAGTTTTTTTCCCAATGACTGTGCTATGTTGCTATTCAGTTTTATATGAGTGGAGAGATTGAGACAAAAGATAAATGATAAAGTCTGAGATTATTTGATAGCAGAGCTGACTTTCCAATATTCATTTCAATTTCTTAGTTTACTGAAATGAAATTACAAAAAAAAAAAAATTTAACTGATAGTAGATTTAGGCTGAATCAACCCTTTTGATATTAACCTGCTTAAGACTACTCCTGGTTCTGTGATTAAACTAAACTAAAACATTCATTCAAATTTTCATGCTGTTTAAAACACCAGCTTAATAATAGCAAAATTATTTTAGTAAATTCTTCAATAATATATTAAAACTAAAGCCACGTAAAAAGCACCAGAGCTGGTTCCATGTAAAAAGCACTGGTGCTAGTGCCACATAAAAAGCACCGGTGTTGGTGCCACATGAAAAGCACCGATGCTGCTACCACATGAAAAGTACCGGTGCTGGTGGCACATAAAAAGCACAGGTGCTGGTACTGCATAAAAAGCACAGGTGCTGGTGCCACATATAAAGCACAGGTGCTGGTGCCACATATAAAGCATCGGTGCTGGTTCCATGTAAAAACACCGGAGCTGTTTCCCTGTAAAAAGCACTGGTGCTGGTGCCACATGAAAAGCACTGGTGCTGGTGCCACATGAAAAGCACTAGTGCTGATGCCACATAAAAAGCACTGGTGCTGGTTCCATGTAAAAAGCACTGGAGCTGGTTCCCTGTAAAAGCACCGGAGCTGGTTCCATGTAAAAAGCACCGGTGCTGGTGTCACATAAAAAGTACCAGAGCTGGTGTCCCATAAAAAGCACCAGAGCTGGTTCCATGTAAAAAGCACCAGTGCTGGTGCCACATAAAAAGCACCAGAGCTGGTGTCCCATAAAAAGTACCAGTGCTGGTGTCCCATAAAAAGCACCAGTGCTGGTGCCACATAAAAAGCACCCAGTACACTCTGTAAAGTGGTTGGCATTAGGAAGGGCATTCAACAGTGTAAATCATGCCAAAACAGACAACTGGATTCTGGTGCAGCTCTCTGACTTGCCAGCTCCTTTCATCCATCCAAACTATGCTTGATGCTCTTCTGTTGTCAACCTTCACCTGTTTCCAAGGAGTGTTGTATTGTCCTCATGGCCAGATGTGTCACATGGAAGATTGGAAATGAAGGACAGCAATTGTATGAAGGTGACATTCATTTACAACTATCACATGACGCCAAGGCAAGGAGACAGTAAAACACAGGCAAAGAAAGAGTAATACATACATGCACACACACACACAGGCTTCTTATAGTTTCCGTCTACCAAATTCACTCACAAGGTTTTGGTTGGCCCAGGGTTATAATAGAAAACACTTGCCTAAGTGGGTGTCACATAGTGGGGCTGAACCTGAAACCATGTGGTTGGGAAGCAAACTTCTCACCACACAGCCACACCTGTGCCTATTAAAAACAATTGCTTTATCATGAGATAAAATAAAACTCTAGCTGACTAATGAAAGTCAACATTGTAAAATTCATTCCAACAAACCCAAATGCTCAGCATTTTTGGATTATTTTCTCTAAAGATGGCTATCTGATTGTGAAGTGAGAGCAATTGCTTTCTCTCATAGAGACTTTGAGATGTCTATCTCTGATCTGTAGTCAAAATCTCAAACAGTAATAATGATGAATATAGACATAAGGTCTGCAGTTTTTGAGAGTAGGAAGCAAAAATTTCAAACAGAAGTCCGTGGGATAGAACGAAATAAACTCCCATCAAGAAATTCTAAAAGGAAATGGGGATCTTTTCGGTTTGAACGGCAGTTTTTTCTAGTGGTGTCATATGAAACTGTCACCCATAATTATAACCCTAGTATCGATCTATTGCATTTCAATCTGTTTTAGGGTTAGGGTTAGTTAGGGTTACGGGTTGGGGGAAGGGTATCTTTTTTCTTCAGAAATGCAAATAAACCCAATCTGTTTCTTAAACGAGGGACATATTCAGGTGGAAACTAGGAAACCCATCGTGTGTGTGTGTGTGTGTGATTTTGTCATTATGTTGCTTGCATGCTGCATAAAGAAAAACAACGCCACCTATCTATGTGATAGTATCTTTGATTACAATCAGCCATGAAAACATATCAGGGCATTGAGGTATTAGTCGTTTCAAGTACTACAGGAAATTGTAGCTTACTTGGAAACAATTGAGGAAAGGCAACAGAAAGAGCATCCAAGTGTAGGAAAACTACCTCAGAGTTTCCTCTGACTCATGCCAGCATGGAAAAGTAGATGTTAAAACAATAGCAATGATGATGATGAATGTAAATTAAAAAAAAAAAACGAATCAAAAGACAATTCAAGATCAAAATCACCACATCCAGAAAATTCTATTAAATCTTCACAAATTATTAGCAAAAGATTTCTTCATGTCTCAAATGAAATATTACATCAAAGTTGAATTTCTGCTAAACCTAAAAATGTAATGCTATGTAACAAATATTTATGGCCTGGTTTTAATACCTCCTTGGCTGGAATGCTTGCTGAAGGCACCCAAGGAAAAGTCTCGGGTTTGAGAATAACTTTCTCCCTTTCTCCTATCTTTCCAACAGTTTTGCAGACCCTAAGAAAGAACCATGGGTTAATGCTGTTCCTATTCTGGCTAAGCTATGCAAAAAACGAAAAAAAATGAAACAACAACAACAATAATAATAATAATGGGATTAAAAAACATGAGTAGGTAATATATTAGAAGAGAAAACAGACTGACAAGTTAGGGAAATAACTGCCTGCCATTTTTAACATCAATCAGTTTAGTGTAAGGGATAGAGTTAACATACTTTCTCCCAGCTGAGGAAGTAAGGCTGCTGCTTTATATTATAGTCTGCCACATAAAAGAGATCAACTAATACTCCCATGGCAATAAATGTCTTGGCTTTTAAAATCTGGTCTTGTTTTATAGATGTCTACTCTCCAGATAAAACTACTTACAGAGAGCCTGTTTAGTAGGTTTGTTTTCAGCTGTGCTAGGATGCTAGTTCACATAGTGTTAGATCAGAATATACAGGACTTGCCTTATTGAATATATATGTAGGTTTTTAGGAAGAATTGCAGGCTAACTCCAAGTAAACCGGAGAAAAAGAACTTTTTTAGTGTGCCATTCATTTGAATCAGCTGAAATGAGGGTGTTATTAAATTATCAGAATATAGGCATGGCTGTGTGGTTAAGTTTGTTTTCCAACCACCTGATTTGGGGTTCAGTCTCATTCTTTGGTACCTTAGGCAGATTCTACTACAGGCCCTGGCTAATCAAAGCTTTGTTGAGTAGATTTGGTTTGTTGAGTAGATTTGGCAAACAGAAACTGAAAGAAGTTCAGCATTAAAATTATACATCTGTTTGCTATTTACACACCCATCTTCGTCTTTTGTTTTTTTTTGTAAATTCTCCCTATATATATATTCTTTTATTTGTTTCAGTCATTTGACTGCGGCCATGCTGGAGCATTGCCTTTTTAATCGAACAAGTCGACCCCAGGACTTATTCTTTATATGCCTAGTACTTATTCTATTGGTCTCTTTTGCCAAACTGCTAAGTTACAGGGATGTAAACACACCAACATCAGTTGTCAAGTGACGAGGAGGGAGGACAGACAAACACACACACACACACACACACACAAACATACATACACAATGGGCTTCTTTCAGTTTCTGTCTACTAAATCCAATCATAAGGCTTTGGTCAGCCCGCAGATATAGTAGAAGACACTTGCCCAATGTGCCATGCAGTGGGACTGAACCTGGAACGATGTGGTTGGTAAGCAAGCTACTTACCACACAGCCACCCCTATATATATATATATATATATATATATATATATATATATATATATTTGTACATACGACCATGCATGTGTGTTGGTGTATATTTATGTCTCCTCCTGGCATTTCATGATAGTTGTTAAAGAGTGTCACCATTATACAAGTTGTGCTGTTTGTTTGTAATCTTCCATGAAAATACAGGGATGGCCATAAGTTGCATTACCCGTTTCTTTATAATTATTAGAAATGGGTAAAGCAACTTATGGCCATCCCTGTATATCTGACCATGAGGGAAAACATTATCTTTAAGGAAACATGTGAAGGCTAGCAAAAGGAAAAAGCATCTGGCCATAGAAAATCTACCTTGATGAATCCTATCTGATCAATGCAAGCGTGGAAAACTAGGAAACCCATCATGTGTGTGTGTGTGTGTGTGTGTGTGTGTGTGTGTGATTTTGTCATTATGTTGTTTGCATGCTGCATAAAGAAAAACAATGCAACCTATCTGTGTGATAGTATCTTTGATTGCAATCTGCCATGAAAACATATCAGGGCATTGCGGTATTAGTCGTTTCAAGTTCTACAGGAAATTGTAGCTGACTTGGAAACAAGTGAGGAAAGGCAACAGAAAGAGTATCTAAGTGTAGGATGTCAAATGTAAAGCTTATTTATCCACATTGTTTTCAATTTATCAAGCATTATCTCATAGCTTTAAGATTTTGATGATGAGACTGTTTATTAATAGAATGACATTGTTGGATAGGTGTGAAAGGCCTGACCTAGCCAGTTTGAACATAAAGCAGGTAAAATATTTGGGCCAGTATGGCCAGTCTAAATACTAAAGGGTTAAAACAACAACATTAACAACAATGGTGATGATGATGATGATGGGGAGGGGGCAGAGGATACATTGGTGCCTTGAAAGGTCTTATAACTAATTATAAGATACCAATCCTCAATAACTAACCAAAACAGCCACCATGATTCTTATCTTTTCTTTTCCATATGTAATCAAAAGAATGAAGATAGAAAGCAGAATCCTTGCCAATTTTGCTCAATAAAACAAAAGCAGTTATCTTTCAGGTAGAAATAATAAATGTTTACAGAAGAAAAATAACACATCTTTGGCAGAATTCAACACCTGATAAAGAATAACCCTTTCTTCTCTTTTTAATCTTCATTTTCAGTTTTCACACATATTCCTATTGTAAGTTATTGGGGATAAAAAAAAACAACAACACACTAAGATTGTTTTATTTTGTTTTGTTTTTTTTCTTTGGTGGCTGTTGAAATATTGCTCAATACTGTCTCGCATCTACGAAGTGCAAAGGTAATATACAAAACGCAGGTATTAATATTTCAAAATTGAAGACATTGAGCTGGCAGACTCATTAGCATATCAGATGAAATGCTCTTTTACTTGTTTTAGTCATTTGACTGTGGCCATGCTGGAGCACTGTCTTTAGTCGAGCAAATCGACCCCAGGACTTATTCTTTGTAAGCTTAGTACTTATTCTATTGGTCCCTTTTGCCGAACTGCTAAGTTACGGGAACGTAAACACACAAGCATCGGTTGTCAAGCAATGCTGGGGGACAAACACAGACACACATACATATATACGACAGGCTTCTTTCAGTTTCTGTCTACCAAATCCACTCACAAGGCTTTGGTCGGCCCAAGGCTATAGTAGAAGACACTTTCCCAAAGTGCCACGCAGTGGGACTGAACCCGGAACCATGTGGTTCGTAAGAAAGCTACTTACCACACAGCTACTCCTAAGCACATTTCTTCTGGCTCTTTACGATCTGAGAACATATTCTGCCAAGATTGACTTTGTCTTTCTTCCATTTGATGCCAATAAAATAAGCAGTGGCTGTGTGGTAAGAAGCTTGCATTCCAACCACATGGTACCAGGTTCAATCCTACCATGTGGCACTTTGGGCAAGTGTCTTCTATTGCAGCCTTGGGCCAACCAAAGCCTTGTGAGTGGATTTGGTATACAGAACCTGAAAGAAGACGTGTGTGTGTGTGTGTGTGACCTACTGCTACTTCACAACCAGTGTTGGTGTGTTTGCATCCCCATAACTTAGCAGTTCGGCAAAAGAGCCCAGATAGAATAAGTACCAAGCTTATATATAATTAAAAAAAAGTACTGGGATCAATTCATTTAACTAACAATTCTTCAGGGTGATGCCCCAGCATGGCCACAGTCTAATAACAGAAACAAATAAAAGAAAAGGATAACGAAATGCACCACACACAAGTACATGCACACTCAAAAACATGGCCCATACACCCTGCACGAGTTTTTGTAGCAAGCATGAAACCGAAATACAACAAATCCTTTGTCACCTACAACAATTTCTTGTCACTAAGCTTCCGCTAGGTCTTTCCCCAACCACATACTACTAACAAAGTACAAATCACTTAAACAATAGATAACATCAACTACTTGATGTGTACCATCGGTGTTTACACTAGGTTAAGGAAAATGAAAAACAAAAAAAACAAACAAACATAAATAAATAAATAAATAAATAAATACAAACATCAACTGTTACAGTTTCTTCTCTAACACATTCCCCCCCCCCCACCGTAGTAACTAATATAGTTATCTAGAATTTCACTGCTACGCTCCACCACCACCACCACCACTTAAACTGCCATGTTGCACTCTGCTTTTTACTACATTCATCACTTTTTCAGATCATGGCAGCTGTACTTCATCCCAAGTACAGCTACCTCACATACCCCACTACGCCCCCCCACCCTGCGTGGCACTCACCCTTCCCTCCCATGCACCCTAACATAATACCAATTTCACATTAACAGTGCCCCTAACCCCTTCTAAACCAGTTCCTTTCCCTGATTGATTTAAGATAGCTACCACTGTCTTTGGTTAGGGCTCTGCCTTCCCCTCACAAAATAGAGAAAAAAAAACATATATATATATATATATATATATATATTTAAAATGGAAAGCAAAAATAACGACGATGATGATGGTTACTTAATGTAATGTGAATCCCTAATTATGGAATAGTAAAGGTGAAATCAAAAGCCAAAAAAATCATGCTCATTCACAAAGAAAGCATTGCTACAACACATATCAACCAGTAATCGCAATGAATCTGATAGTCCAACCCATTCTAGCTTGGGACGTTAAATGATAAATGCTGATAATAGTCATCATCATGGCAGTGGTGGCAGCAAACAACAACAGTGGAGGCGCAATGGCCCTGTGGTTAGGGCAGCGGACTCGCGGTCGTAAGAACGCAGTTTCAATTCTCAGACTGGGCATTGTGAGTGTTTATTGAGCAAAAACACCTAAGCTCCACGAGGCTCTGGCGGGGGCGGGGAGGAGTGGTGAACCCCGCTGTACTCTTTCACCACAACTTTCGCTCACTCTTTCTTCCTACTTCTGCCACAAAGCAGAGGAACCATGGTGTAACTCACCATGGTGTGATAAACTTTCAGACACTAGTCCAGATTGCGAATCCTCTGTACCCGTTAAAAGCCACCGTTTACGGAAAGAGGATAACAATGTAGCTTTCGCACCCGTGCAACCGCCAATCTATCGTGTGTGGTGGGTGGATCTTTAAGTTGCTGCACGCATTCTTAGTAGCCTAGAGTAGACTCAAATTAGAGATTATTCTTTGTGGCTAATGGCGTGAGTCCTGATTGGAAGAAGAAGACAACAACAATTGTTTCTGACTTGAGCACAAAGAGAGGGGATTAGGTGATATCATTGACCCCCAGTACTTAGCTAGTACTTAATTTTTGTTTTTTACTTGTTTCAGTCATTAGACTGTGGCCAGGCTGGGGCACTATGTTGAAGAACTTTTAATCAAATGAATCAACATCAGTTTTTGTTTATTATTTTTTAAAAGACTGGTACTTATTCTATCTGATATGTCTCTTTTGTTGAACTGCTAAGTTACAGGGATGTAAACACACCAACACCAGTTGTCAAGCAGTGATGGGGAACAAACAGACACAAACACACACACACATGATGGGCTTCTTTCCATTTCCATCTACCAAATTTACCCACAAGGCCTTGGTCAGCCGAAGGCTATAGTAGAAGACGCTTGCCCAAGGTGCCATGCAAAGGGACTGAACCTGGAACCATGTGGTTGGGAAGCAAGCTTCTTACCACACAGCCATGTCTGAAAAGATGAAAGACAAAGTCAATCTCAATGAGATTTGAACCCAGAATGGAAACAACAAGAATAAATATTACAAAGTATTTTTTCCCAGTGCTGTACCAATTCTGCCAATAACTTTTCTTTGGTACAGAGATATCTAATGGACAAGATCAGGTGCAACGCAAAGGTAATCCCGAATAATTATGTGAAAAATATGTGGTATGGGGACTCACCCCTCTCCATCCACTTCTACTATAGTAGAAGACACTTTGGTTGGCCTGAGGCTATAGAAGAAGACACTTTACAGAGTGTACTGGGTGATTTTTATGTGGTACTGGCAAAGTCATTTCTCTATCTCGACAATATCAGATCTTCTTTCTGGTATCTTGTGATCACATTAGATGTTGAAATCCTGAACTAGCTTCATTTCATTTGGCTCTACCACTGGTTTCAAGCTGCTTCTCATGCCATAGTTTGTGTTTCTCACACAACTTTCCAGGCACAGTTGTGGCAGTGTTTTCAAGCCTCCATTCATATTCTTCTGATGCAAGCGTTCCACACTTAATGTGGCTTGGCTATTTCTCCTTTGATTCTGCGGAGTTTATATAATGGTAACTATGATTTTGTCAATGATATTGTGGGGTTGAGATGGGCCAGAAGTATAAGGTCTGTGACATTATGTAAACAGAAAGAAGATCTGATATTGTCGAGATAGAGAAATGACTTTGCCGGTACCACATAAAAATCACCCAGTACACTCTGTAAAGTGGATGGTGTTAGGAAGGGCATCCAGCTGTAGAAACCATGCCAGAGCAGACAGTTAGAACCTAATGCAGCTCACTGGCTGGCCAGTTCCTGTCAAACTGTTGTTCAACCTATGACAGCATTGAAAACAGATATTAAATGACGATGACATGTAACAGATCTAGCGTCACCACTGGATAATAGAAGGTGAAAGAGGGAAGAGGGAAAGACTGAGAAACATCAAAACTTGAAGACAAAAATTTATAATGTCTTTATTAACATGGGCATAGGAGTGGCTATGTGGTAAGTAGCTTGCTTACGAATTACATGGTTTCGGGTTCAGTCCCATTGCATAGCACCTTGGGCAAGTGTCTTCTTCTATAGCCTCAGGCCAACCAAAGTGTCTTCTACTATAGACGGAAATAGAAAGAAGCCCGTTGTATGTATGTATGTATATATGTGTGTGTGTTTGTGTATCTGTGTTTGCCACCCCCCCCTCAACATAGCTTGACAACCGATGCTGATGTGTTTACGTCCCCGTAAATTAGCAGTTCGGCAAAAGGAGACCAATAGAATAAGTGCTAGGCTTACAAAGAATAAGACCTGGGGTCGATTTGCTCGACTAAAGGCGGTGCTCCAGCATGGCCACAGTCAAATGACTGAAACAAGTAAAAGAGTATGACATAAAATGTGAGGCATGAAAACAGTTGAAGTTGTAACAGCAGAAATGGGGTAATTTGGGGGACAAAAACAACGAAAATAAAAAATATAGTGAAATTTGGAATTGAGACATTTACAGAACTTCTACAGAAGATAGCACTGTTACAACTATCTGAGATTTTGAAGAAGATTCTGGAAATATAAAGAAAGAATGAAAATCTTGAGGGATCAAACTCTTAGTCATTTGTTATGACTTATTCTTTCAATATAAGTAATTGGCTTATTGAAATGATGATAACGATGACAGTGGTGGTGGTAATGACAAAGATGATGATGATGATGGTGATAAAAGTGAGAAGGAGAAGGATGGTGGTGATGATGATTTTCTTAAGAAACAGGGCACAATTTGAAGTGGGGAAAGACTTTAATATAGAAATATTAAAATTTCTGTTTTTGAAAACCAGTGGATGTATTCCACTGAAATTAGGTAAATAATCCTTCGAACAGACGGTCGGCAGCAACGCCTGCTGGGTCTGGCTACTCTGCATTGATAAAGGGCAAATACCCTGAAACATGTCTGCAGATGTCTGACCAGCAAGGGGAAGCTGGTGACCTCCCCTGTTCGAAGGTTATAATGGACACAGGTTCAAGTGTCATATAGCTAGCTAGAGGCAATGGCTTCTTGGAGCTAATCAGCGGCAGCTTTAGTCTTATATTTATGGACTGCCATATTAGCTTGGCGATAACTGTTTATTTTCCCCACAAATATGAAAATTAACTTGACATTGATGGAGTTTGAACTCAAAACTGTACCATCAGGCATAGAAATTACAAAATATCAAACTTAGCTCATTGCTGCCATGCCCAACTTGTTGATTAATTACCTTCATTAAAAATATCATAGTAAAAGGCTAAGTAGTAAATAAAGTTTCCTAAATTCAATCCTGCTAAATAAAGTACATTAAGGTAAAGAAATTCTTTGGAAATACCAAAACATATTTCCTCAAAACCAGCAAAGCATGAAAAGAACTGAAGGAGAGAAGCTGAATAAAAGAAAATTATGTAGACACACTTAGAGAGAGAAGCTGCTAAGAAAATCTAGCAGTTTACCATAATCTAGCTATATTGATTCCAGCAGCTGTGGCTAGTTTGTAGATCAGAGAGAAGAGCCCAGTCTAATGGCATAATCAAATGGCGCCGATGTTTCTGAGAGTCAGCCAAGAGTTACATGTTGCTGACATATGTATTAAGGCAATCAGCCTATTCTAGAAGCTTCTTTCATCTTTCAAACTCAAACTGTAGCTTCCAAGTTCAAAGTGGAACGGGGAGAAAGATCTTGACAAATACAAATGGTGTACATCCACCAGCAGACAACTTTGGTTAATCAAGTGGGTTGAAATTTGGTTAAAAGCTAAGCAGACTAATATGGCTGAAAGAAAAACACGAAAAGCATGAAATTAGGGCAATAAAAGAAAAAAACTGTTAGCTTTACTTTCTTTGTGTGAAGCTGAGACTGATCCAAAAGACACTATTGTACAACATTCATAAAAACTATAGAAGCTGGCTTTTACCAATTTTATTATAAAACAAATATTTTGTTTCTTCTGTTCTAGTGAAACAATGAAAATTGCTGTTGCTTACATGAAACAATTTGTTCTATACTCTCTTGTTTTTCTGTGTTTTTTTAATTTTTATTTTTCTGGTTTGTCATAGGGCTGTGGCTATGCTGGAGTACCATCTAAAAGGGTTTAGGCTCAGTTTGTCTAAGCTTAAAAGCAATTCTGCAAACAATTCTGTAGGTGCAGCCATGGCTGTGCGGTTAAGAATCTCACTTTGCAACCAAGTTGTTTCAGGTTCACTCCCACTGCATGGCACTTTGGGCAAATGACTGCTACTCTAGCCCCTAGGTGATCAATGCCTGGTGAGTGAATTTGGTAGACAGAAACTGTGTAGAAGCCTGTCATCATCATCATCATTTAACGTCCATTTTCCATGCTAGCATGGGTTGGATGGTTCGACGAACTGGCAGAAGCATTAGCACGCCAGGCGAAATGCTTAGCGGTAATTCGTCTGCCGCTACGTTCTGAGTTCAAATTCCTCCGAGGTCGACTTTGCCTTTCATCCTTTCGGGGTCTATTAAATAAGTACCAGTTACGCACTGGGGTCGATATAACCGACTTAATCCGTTTGTCTGTCCTTGTTTGTCCTCTTTGTGTTCAGCCCCTTGTGGGTAGTAAAGAAATAGGTTCGACTGGGGTCTGGAAAGCCAGGAGGCTGCACCAGGCTCCAGTCTGATCTGGCAGTGTTTCTACAGTTGGATGCCCTTCCTAACGCCAACCACTCCGTGAGGGTAGTGGGTGTATTTTACGTGCCATCGGCACAGGGGCCAGAGGAAGCTGGCAAACAGCCACAATCGGTTAGTGCTTTTATGTGTCCGACACGGATGCCAGCCAGGTGGCGCTGGCATCTGCCACGTTCTGACGGTGCTTTTTACGTGTCACCGGCACGGGTGTCTTAACTACAATTTCCATTTGATTTTTATTTTGATGTTGACGTACTTGACTCTATAGGTCTCCTGTCATATTTATAAATTTGATTTTTATGTTATAATAAAAACAATTTCACATTAAATTGAAAGATCACTAACCACATTTGGTAGAGTACAAATTTATTTATTCTTTAATAGAAGTAGTATTGACAGTGACTTTGAAGCTTTGGCCAGCTAGGTCATCATCAGATTGTGTGTCTCTACTTGCCTCCCATCACCACTTGTCCTAGGAACTTAGCAATTTGGCAAAAGAAACAGATAAACTAAATTCCAAACTTAAAATAATTACTGGAATTGATCTATTCAACTAAAATCCTTCAAGGAGGTGCAGCAGCATGGCTGCAGTTCAATAAGTGAAACAAATAAAAGCTAAAAAGGAGAGGACAAACAAACCAGGAATTAAAAAAATATTGGTCATCCAGAGAATTGTACCAATTGGTAACCAGAACTGAAGAAAATTAAAATATGATCAGCACAAGTATCAGTTCCATCATGTTTGCTACTTTACCAACCAGATTGACTTGGTTCAGTGGTTCTCAATCATTCTTTTTACTTATGGACCCCTTTAATTACTATTTTATTCTGGTGGAAATATTTTCTAGGTTTTTGTTTTTATTTTTCTGGTTTCAATCACAGGACTGTGGCCACGCCGAAGTACCATTTGAAAGGGTTTAGGACTACCATAGCTCTTCAATGATTTAAAACTAGATGCAGCACGGAATTTTGTCAGTGAACAGGTCGCGGTCTCAAAGCGACGAAAATATTTTGGCAAATTAAATTTAGATGTTGAAGTGAATCTAACGGTTTTTGTGTGTTTCTTAAATGGCTTATAAACACCTTCCACACAGCAATTGATTTAAAACTAGTTTGATAGATACTTCTTTTGAAAATTCTTATTTCATTTTTCATCCATTCACTTGTGATGGTTTGCAATAGTATTCTCCGAGAAAACATGTTTTAGTCACCAAAAACATGTTAAACTATGACAAACATTAGAGAAAGAAACCTGACTGTTCCTTGCAATAAACACATCAAAAGCAAAATTTTTCCTTCATGCACACATTAAACACTACTGAATAGCGTGGTCAATGCCAGTGCCGCCTGACTGGTACCCGTACTGGTGGCATGTAAGAAGTACCATTCGAG
The DNA here is from genome assembly GCF_006345805.1 of Octopus sinensis. Lineage (NCBI taxonomy): Eukaryota > Metazoa > Mollusca > Cephalopoda > Octopoda > Octopodidae > Octopus > Octopus sinensis. Next base: position 23,595,421 of record NC_043000.1, on the reverse strand, counting down.
CATGGTCGATGCTAGTGCCACCTGACTAGCTCCCATGCCGGTGGCGCATAAAAATCACCACTACACTCTTAGAGTGGTTGGCATTAGGAAACCTTGCCAGATTAGATTGGAGTCTAGTGCAACCTCCCAGCTTGTCAGTCTTCAGTCAAACCGTCCAACCCATACCAGCATGGAAGGTAGACGTTAAACAACAACGATGATGATGTAGGTCCCCAATTTACAATTCTGCTTGCGTGGACCCTCCAAAATCTTGCATGGACCCAGGTTGAAAACCACTGATTTACATGATGCCAACTAATCATGGTTTACTCTGGCAAAAGTTCAGCAGAACTTCACTAAATAACTGATCGATAAATCCTATAGCTTCCAACTCTAATTTGGTTCATAATACATTTTCCTGAGTAATTCATTCGGTCAGAAGTAAGAAAACAAGTATCATTGGTGTAGTGTATGAAGTGACTGGAAATAGAACAGACGTAAAGCATGGAGAATTTGTTAGTTGTGCTACAACGGGGAGTATCAGGGGTGAACAAACTTATTGCATCATTGACCCTTTCATGGAATCATTGATATCAACCCCATCATGTAAATTTCTAAAATGAAATCTTAAAATATAATTAAAAAATATCTTGATTTAAAAAACAATAATTTCTTCATTTTTTCGCATCATTACAACTTTTTTGATAAGAAATACTTAAAGAACAATAAAACTTTAGTCATATTATATCGGGTACCATGTAAAAGCATCTGTGTGGTGCCACATAAAAGCATCCAGCACACTCTGGAAAGTGGTTGGCGTTAGGAAGGGCATCCAGATGTAGAAACTTTGCCAGATCAAATTGGAGCCTGGTGCAGCTCCCCAGCTTGCCAACTCTGGTCAAACCATCCAACCCATGCTAGCATGGACAATGGACATTAACTGATGATGATGGTGAAGGTGGCAGAATTGTTAACTGATGATTATGATGATCACACACAGTGAGCTTCTTGCAGTTTATGTCTATGAAATCCATTTATAGTGCTTTGATTGGTTAAGTACTATAATGTAAGATGCTTGCCCAACATAGTGCACTGTGGGACAGAATCTAAAACTATGCATGTCTTAACCACACAGCAATATCGGCATCTCTAAACTACATTGAGTATAAAAATACTTTCATCATCATTGTTTAATGTCCGTTTTCTATGGGTTGGACGGTTTGACTGGGATCTGGGAAGCCAGGAGGCTGCACCAGGCTCCAGTCTGACCTGGCAGTGTTTCTACAGCTTGATGCCCTTCCTAACGCCAACCACTTCGTGAGTGCAGTAGGTGCTTTTTACGTGCCACCGGCACAATGTTTCATTCCCAGCAAATAGAACTCATTGTAAGAAAGCAATTGCTTTCCATACAAAAGATTGAATTAGTGATGTGTAAGTCAAATGAGTTATATCAGAGAGAGAGAGACAGATAGATAGGAATATAAGTAGCTTCAAGAGCTGACCCACAGTTCCAGTTGAACTGAGCTGGGAATGATACAATGGATATGTGATAGGAACTTACTGGAAACATTGGTTGCACTAAACTTAAAAAAACATTTGGAAATTAGAAGTAGTAAATGTTGACTCCAATAATGACAACGGAAATAGCAGGCACTTATGTTGAAAATTAGGTAAATAAATATTAGAACACTTGTAAATGTTGTAGCTTGGAAAGCGACATGCCAAGAATAACAGCAGAGGAAGTGGCTGATACAGGCCTCAACATGTTGAAGTGTTTTTTTTTTCTTTTCTATTCAACACATGCTATTAAACCTCATGGATGTCAATATTTCTTGGTACCCCATGATGGGGAAACAGTACCATGGGTAGAGGAATAGAGTATTTGTGATGCTTTACTTTTGTTTCTTTGTAAGAGCAAAGTGAAGTGCAGCCTCTGAGGGAAACCCAAAACTTGAACCCACTATATCTTGGAGTCTGATGATTGCACATAATAGTGATATAACGATAAAGAGATTACACACACACAGAGGAACATAGTTCAGATGAAGCATTCATCTGTTACTTTACTCCATTACATGCTATTGGTAGACAGATGTATTTATTTACCAATAATATGGAACACCAAAAGTAATTGTTAAAAAATATTAACAGGAAAATTTCCTCGCTAATAATATCATACAAATTATTTAATAGAAGACAAAGATGTTATAAAGATTTCAAAAGTGTGTTAACTTTCGAAAACAAAAAAAAGGTAATAGTTCTAATGAAATCACATTCTGTAATAAAACAATTTGCATTTTAATTACTTCAAACCATTAACATAAACATAACCCAATTAATTAAACTCATTTAACCCATTTAATTAAACTAAAATATCAAACAACAATGGGTAAGCTTATTGTTTTCTTTTAAACCATTAGGTGTTACTGGATCACTAAGATTAACCAGAAAATCTGCTAAGGCACCATTATCCATTTATAAGTTCCACATATGTTGAGATAGGCAATAGCGTAAACTGAAAGCATTGATGTTGAAATTTCACTTAAGGTCTTCCATACATCACAGGTGTCTTCAGCTGCAACTTACTACTGACAGTTCTTGGAGTTGTTTTAATAATTCAATACAAGGATTGGGAGGTGAATCATCCTAAATAGAACCCCACCATGAGGGCCATTACTGCTATTGCTATCACAATAGTGCAACAGACTTCAGTTTTTTTCCCCTTCTTTCATAACATCAATTTACAGTTATTGACAAAACCAATAAATAGTACCAGCAGTAGATTTTATTTAGAGTCACCAAACACAGAATATCACTGCTATAACTACCACCACCACCACATTACTATTCACTAAAGAATACAATATTATATTTCCCATAACTATAAACATAGAGTAGCCAATAAATATTCCCAATTAACTATACAGCTACCATAACAAGTACAGTTAATTCTACAGCAACCATTATTTACAAAACTTTCACTGCTGCTGCTACCACTCGCACCACCACCACAAGTACTACCACACCATCAGTACCAGTACCACCACTACTACCACACCATCAGTACCACTACCACCACCACCACCACAAGTATTACCATAACATCAGTACCACCACCACAAGTATTATCATACCATCAGTACCACCACTACTACTGTAAGCACTACCATACCATCAGTACCACCATTACTACCACATGTACTACCATACCATCAGTACCACCACTACAACCACAAGCACTACCATACCATCAGTACCACCACTATTACCACAAACACTACTATACCATCAGTACCACCACTATACCATCAGGACTACCACTACTACCGCAAGCACTACCCAGTTTCAGTCCATCACTATTACAAGACCATCACTGTCAGCAACAAACGTAATTTTCCCCAGAAACAAAAGCATCACATCCATCACCAATAAACAGTCAGTCGACACCAACCACATCAAACTTTTTCACTCGTTTGGCCTGTACCTGAGGAAGACATAGCCTGCAACAAGCTATAAATGGAAGCTGGTGGGTTAGTTAATCTTGCCGACATCGTGTTACAATATATAATCTTAATATAGATGCCCAACACAGCTGCCAGAAAAGTATGTGTAATTCAAGGTGACAACTAGAAGTTGTCTTGCATCTGGCACCACCAACAGAACAGCTTTTACTACTGTTAATCAGTTGGCATAAAAAAAACTGTGTAGCCAAATATATAAAAAAGTATTTCAAAATTTGAACATTTCCAATATATTTTCAATTTAGAGTTTTCCATAAAAGAGATATCGTACAAAAGACAAAAAAAAAGGGGGTATAAAACTAGATAAATCACATACACACACGTGTGCAGAAATGCAAGCACAGAAAAACAGACCACAGACACATGCAGGCATGCACACACACACATGCACAGTCTATTTAAGCAACATTTAATAACATATGTTTAAATGGATGACAAACTCAGGAGTTAAAACACTTGTTTTTCTCACATACATACAATTACAAAAGAAGTACTGACTATGACGATTATACTTCCTCAGACAGCCCACTGGTTCTAAGATATCACACACACATGTATTGACATGAGTGTGGCTGTGTGGTAAGAAGCTTGCTTCCCAACCACATGGTTTCAGGTTCAGTCCCATTGGTAGTACCATGGGCAAATGCATTCTACTATAGCCCAGGGCTGACTAAAACCTTGTGAGTGGATATGGTAGAAAGAAACCATTATATATATATAAGAATTTTTTGCGTAATGAGATAAAAAAAAAACCATGGCTGTGTAGATAGAACATTTATAGATAGGTCTTACAGCTGTTTCCAGGATATTTATTAATTATATCCCTCCATCGGAGATGGTGTGAGAGGATGGTTAAGTAATGATTGATTTAGATAGGATACAAAATAGAGAATGCAGTGGAGGAAAGAAAACATATATGAGATATATAGGGATAGGGATATTGAATTTGTAGATCCATTTTTTAGGTAGAATGGTATATATGTAAGATTCCAATACCTATTTTGTATCCTATCTAAATTAATCATTACTTAACCATCCTCTCACACCATCTCCGATGAAGGGATATAATTAATAAATATCCGGGAAACAGCTGTAAGACCTATCTATAAATGTTCTAATATCTACACAGCCTTGGTTTTTTATCTTATTACACAAAAAATTCTTATATACACACGCTGACATATAACCAACGTTGAACTCCTTATTCGCAAAATCACCGAACCTGGAACTTAACTATGGTCTGTCTATAGCACTTATTCAGCATTACCTGACACCTTTGGGTCTCAATAACACCATTACCTCTTATAACCTCAATATATATATGATGATATTTATATATATATATATTATTTTTGATCTTTTATCTCTATATATATAAAACTGAGAATGTGTGTCTGTCTGTCTGTGTGTTTCCCTAAAACTTGATAACTACGCAACCAAATTCACACATGCCTTACTTAGGGTCTGGGGAGTGTCATCGGCAAAAAATTTTTTTAACTTTTTGCCTAGGGCAAGCCCACAGTAATATCATATCTTCTCCACTCTGATTTCCTAAAACTTGAGAACTACAGAACTAGTTTCATTCAAATTTTACACATGCCTTACTTAGGGTCCATGTAGTATCATGAGCGAAAAAAATGTTTAACTTCTTGCCTAGAGCGAGCCCACAGCAGTATCATATCTTCTCCACTATCTCAGTATTATGTGTTAAAAGTGAAACAAAAACATCTCTCTATTGTATGTATATGGATCAAAATATAAAGTTATATTTTGAGATCGTTAGTGACAACAACGCTCAAAATATATAACAGACTGGAACAGTAGTGCTCAAATGAGCTGTATACACTTTTTAATCTGAGGGGAGGCAATGCGAGCAGCAACTACAAAAGCACTACAAGATCCACAGAAAGATCAAACACATTCATATATTCATTTATATCTACAGAACAGACATAAAGCCCGACGTTTAGAAATATATAGTAATATATAAATATATAAACATCATATAAAAATATATTGTACGCATAAGATCCACTCGACGTTCCATAAGAAATTTAGAAATAAAAATTGCAATAAAAGTTAGAGGTAATAATAACAATTGAATTAAATATAGTAAGTAGTAATTAAATATATTTTATTTTATTAAAATGGTAATTAAATCGTTATATAACAATTAAAAGAAAAAATAGCAATTAGTATAAAATGTATCAAGGACTTGAACTCGAATATGTGGCTTTGCATGAATGGAAGAAATTAAAAGATGAAAAATCTAATTGAGTGCAGAAGTGAATTAGTCCAGATGGAGATGTGCTCATACCATTTACTATAGCTGTTAGATTGAATTATATGTTTATAAAGTAGCATTCAGTATCTAAGAGAATTTTTGGGAGTACGTAATGTCTGGTCTTTTGCATGTAGCAGGTATGTAATTGTGCATTTGTTTCCATGTACTATGTATTGTGTGTAAAAAACATCCTGACAAGGGGAGTGTCAATTTTAAATATATGATATGTTTTATATTAATTGATGCATCTCCGAAACGGCCCGTAGATGAACTTTGATGTATTTTTGTAAATTTGTATTGATTGATTGATTGATTCTAGTTTCAGCTTATGAGCTGTGGCCATGCTGGGGCACCGCCATTTGTATATTTATCTTCTATGTATTTTTCTCTGGAATTTTAATTCATCTTTTTAATATGTCATTGTATGTTTTATTACCCCAAATTTTTAATTTAACAAATAGCGGTTCGGCAAAAAGAGACCGATAGAATAAGTACTGGGCTTACAAAAGAATAAGTCCCGGGGTCGAGTTGCTCGATTAAAAAGGCGGTGCTCCAGCATGGCCGCAGTCAAATGACTGAAACAAGTAAAAGAGTAAAAGAGTAAGAGTATACCAAACTAGCACTATGACCCGGCAACGCCAGGTCATAATGCTAGTATAAATATATAAATGAAGATATTTCCTCCATCTGTCTGCTTTTCTTTCTACAAAACGGGAAGTTACATTGCAGAACAGTTATTTTAACGAGTTGTATTTATTTATCACCCGACTAGATACATCTGCACCACCGGATGCTCCTGAACCAGTTGTTGAGTGTCCCACCCATGAGGGATTGATGCTAAATGTGTCAAAAGAATTGTTATGATTAACAATAAATTCTCATATATTCCATCTTCCGTCTTTCATTTGCCATACGTGTGTGTTTGTGTGTGTTTCCCACTACCACTTGACAACTTGTGTTAGTGTGCTTCCTTCCCTGTAACTGAGCAGTTTGGCAAGAGTGACTGATAGAATAAGTACCAGGTTTGAAAAAAGTACAGAGTCAATTCATTCAACTAAAAATTCTTCAAATCAGTGCTCCAGCATGGCCACAGTTTAATGACTGAAACAATATATATCAGAGATGGCAATGGGCACAAAATGAAGAAAATGAAGAAGAGATAAGTTTTAACAAATATATTAGTTTAACATTTTAAAAAAGAAAGAAGGGGAAAAGTCTTGATATTTCAAACGCTTTTCCCTCATCAGAAGAAAATAGAAAAGGAAAAATAAAATGGATGAGAAATAGTGGTTGAAAAAAGACAAAAAAAAAAGGGGCTATGGGCCTAGTGGGGTGAGGAGACATGGTGGGCGTGTGCATATATAGGATGGTATCCATGTACAGAGGCTGGTATGACTGGTGGTATGGGGCACATGTGATTCCTTGGGGTGTGAAGAGGTGTGCAAGTGTGTGAGTGTAGCAGCATGGGACAGTTGGGTTGCGGGAGGATTGTGTGCAAATGTAATCATATTGTATGTAGGAGGAAGAGATGTATGTCTGTTAGTGCATGCATACATGTTTGTGTGTATATCATCATCATCGTCGTCGTTTAACATCTGCTTTCTATGCTGGCATGGGTTGGACGGTTTGACTGAGGGCTGACAAGCCAGAAGGCTGCACTAGGCTCCAATCCAACCTGACAATGTTTCTAAAGTTGGATGCCCTTCCTAATGCCAACCACTCAGAGTGTTGTGAGTGCTTTTTATGTGCCACTGGCATGAGGGCCAGTCAGGTGGTACTGGCATCGACCACACTCGAATGGTGCCTTTTACATGCCACCAGCACGGGCCCAGTCAGACAGCACTGTTATCGATCACGCTCAAATGGTGCTTTTTATGTGCCACCGGCACAGGTTCCAATCAGGCAGCATTGTCATCGGCCATGACAATGACTTCACTTGCCCCAACATGTCTTCGCAAGCGCAGTTTATTGCCCAATGGTTGAAGCATACTCTTAAATGGGCTGGTTATGCTCCACTGGTATAGGCCATGGTCACAGTCTCACTTGGCTTGCCATGTGTTTGTGTGTGTGTGTGTGTATGGATGGATGGATGGGTGTATGTATATGTGTGAACTGGTGTGTTAAGTTGTGACCCTTTGTGTCAAAAGATTGATAAAGTACTAAACTGAAATAAGTCCTGAGGTTGATATGATAGAGTAACACTCTTGAAGGGAATGGTACCCCTGCATGGCTGTAGTCCAATGACTGAATCCAGTAAAAGACTAAAACTATTCCTTACTAACCATATTTTTTTTAAAAATAGCCCAAATGTATCAAAGAGAAAGAAGGAATGGAAAATTCTACATGCTTACACAATAAAATATTACAAAAACAAATTGTCACAGAAGTAGGAAACAAACAAAATATTATGGCAAGATATTCAATTATCATTATTATATGCAAGCAGGAAGTGGTGAGCTGGCAGAATTGTTACTGTACCAGGTAAAATGCTTAACAGCGTTTCATCTATCTTTACGTTCATCATCATCATCATTTAACGTCCATTGTCCATGCTGGCATGGGTTTGACTGGGCTGGCACGCTGGAAGGCTGCACCAGGTTCCAGTCTTATTTGGCATGGTTTTCTACGGCTGGATGCCCTTCCTAACACCAACCAGTCCAAGAGTATAATGGGTACCTTTATGTGACACCGGCATGGGTGCCATTTGCATGACACTGACATCCGTTAACATGCCAATTTGTGTGACACCGGTATCTGTGATTTTGCTCAGCTTGATCAGTCTTCTTCTCGAGCACGACATAATGCCAAAGGTCTTGGTCATTGCCTCTGTGAGGCTCAACACTCGAAAGGAACTCAGCCACTTTGCCTTCGTCAGGCCCAACACTCGAAAGGAACTCAACCACTTTGCCTCTGTCAGACCCAACGCTTGAAAGGAACTCAACCACTTTGCTTCCGTTGGGCCCAATGCTCGAAAGGAACTCAGCCACTTTGCCTCCATGTTGAGTTTAAATTCTGCTAAGGTTAACTTTGCCTTTCATCCTTTTGTGATCAATAAAATAAGTATTAGTTGAGCACTAGAGCCAATGTAATCAACAAGTCCCCTCCAGCAAAATTTCAGGCCTTGTGCCTATAGTGAAGAGGATTATATGTAAGCGCAGGAATAGTTCTGTGGTTAAGAAGCTTACTTTGCAACCACATGGTCTTGGGTTCAGTCCCACTGCATAGCATCTTGAGCAAGTGTCATGCCCCAGGCTGACCAATACCTTGTAAGTGAATTTCATAGACAGAAGTGCCTTTCAAGTGAATTTAGAAACCCGTTCTATTTTTCTGTCTTTTTCTAAATGCGCATTCTCATTCAAACATTCGTTGCATCGAATGCAGTAAGTAAACTGTCTTGTGGTTTTTACCAACACCAGATTCATAATTGGCAAAATAAATTGATATTTTAGTCAAGAAGCCCTGGGTAGCAGTATTTCACTAGGCTTTTTGTGGTTTTTATGACAGAGGGCTGAGATACATGGCATATTGCTGTACTTGAGAAGATCTGCCCACCACAACAGAATTGAGATCCTAAAACCAAGATACCACATAAAAAGCACTGATGTTGGTGCCACATAAAAAGCATCCAGTACACTGTGGAGTGGTTGGCATTAAGAAGGGCATCCAGCTGTAGAAATCAAGCCAAAACAGACGACAGAATCTGGTGTGGCTCCTGGCCCTATAATTTCTTCTTAAGCTATCCAACCCAGGCCAGCATGGAAAACTGACATTTGATGATGATGATGATGATTTAACCCGTTAGTTACCAAATTTCTGTTGAAATATAGTTTCAATTAACTTTGGAAACAATAAAGAGTCTAATAAAATGAACTTTGTCATAATTCTCTGGTGTTTGGAACATAAATTTTGCTGAAATTTTGAAGTAAGGTTTTATTTTAGATCACTTTAAAACAGAACATTTGTATCATAAAATCAATGGTGCTTTCAGGCATGTTGGTATCAAAAGGGTTGAATGGAATGGTGTCTCTTTACATGTGCCATTTCTTTCCCTGTTAGTTTTTGGAATCAGAATTTTGCTTCTTCAAGCCTTGGCTGGCTTCTTGCCAAGACTAATGAGCATCCAATTATATTATTGGCACATATTATTGCCCTTGGGAAGATGAAAGGCTAATTCAACATTGGAGAGGAAGAAAGTTTTAGCACACTAGGGTTCTAGGCAGTGTTTTTTCCATTGGTAGCAGTTAATTGTTTTATTTGTAGATATATATCAAACAACATTTACAAGGACAAAAGATGATTGAACCTGGTGATGTGGAGATAGTCATTCCTTTACCTCATATTTATGCAGGAATAAGAATCAAGCAAATAAAGAATTCTTGATGTGATCATTAGAAGGACTGGAAATAGCAGCTGAATCATCTTCAAATTATACTTTACATTTTGAAAAGGGAAAGATACATTCAATAATGTTATTCTAGATACACAATGCCAGAGAGAAAACAGAAGAATCATAGTTGGAATGCATTTTAATCATATTTATATCACTTTGGCTAAACACCAACAAGAGCCATCACAACAGCATGATAATCAAAACCTTTCTTTTTGCTATTATTTCTGATAATTGTAAAAAAAACAAATATTGAAAACTCAGTCTTTCTGATATCAACCTGCTCGAGACTGTCCTGGCTTCTATGAAACAAAATTCATATTTTAAATTAAAACCTTCCATTAGAATTTTAGGTTAATTTATGTTCCAAACACCAGCTTAATAGTCCTTTCTGCTATAGGCACAAAACTTGAAATTGTTGATTACATCGACCCAAGTGTCAACTGGTTGGTACTCACTTCCCGAACTGAAAGGATGAAAGGTAAATTCAATTTTGGCAGAATTTGAACTCAGGATATAAAGACAGACAAAATGCTGCCAAAACAATAAAAATTCTGCCAGCTCACTGCCTTAAACACCAACTAAATATTGATTGAAGTTCAATATTTTTCTTAAAATACCTCACTCTCACACCATCTCACCCGGTTTTGGACATTCCCCCTCCTCAAACCAACCCTCCCAAGCTTCTCCCCCCACCTGTCCCCTCCACGATTTCTATGGTTGACCAAAGTTATTTTAATTCTTCATTATTTTCAAAATTAATTGAAACAAAGGCATTGTATTCCAAAAGAAATATGGTAACAAAAGGTTTAAAAAGCAATAACAATATAGAGAAGGACTGAATTATTCCTCAAAGAAAATTGTTATTTTTCATCAGTGGCTACACAACATGTTTTTTGGTTACTGCTAAGCCAGAAGAGGAAGGGCACAGCCCATGGCCCTTGGCTGCAGGGTCTCTGAAACTGATGAGGAAAAGGAACAAAGAATCCACAACTGATGAGGGTACCTTCAGACCAACAACCTAATCCAAACACTTGCAGCATTGCAGTAAATTGGCAGAGTCATGGGATACAAAAATTTCAACATCAAATAATAAATAATTAAGTGACATTAACAGCTTTTGTGTATTTTTGAATGGTCAGAATGAATCTTCCATGCTGTAATTACTTTAATTTCAACAGTCTCAGATCAAAACAATTGCCAGCACATCTCTAAAATACACTCATCCAGTTATCTCCATTCTTTTATTTAGTATAAACCTGAAAAGGGCACCACCTCTGTCTGTCTCTCTCTCTCTCTAACTAATGAATGGGAAAATCACAGCTCATCAGAGTATGTTTGTGTGTTTATGTAAATGTCTATACAGGAGGAATTACAACTGTGTTTCGTGGTCTGATACCATAACAGCTCCTTTATAGGATCCAGTTAGCTCAAGACATCATCAGGAGGAACCACATCCGGTTTCGGCCCCTACTCCTCTACCGTTTTGACATGGCGTGCCCCCCACCCTTTCAGAGGTGTCTTCAGCTCTGGTGTTGGGTGCATGTCTTCTTCTTTCTGTTCCCTGGCCTCTTCGATGTATCGTCAGCGAGTGTCAGCTGGTGACTGACTTGTCAAATTTTTCCCTTTTAAGTACTTGCTGCTAGGTCTGTACATGAAACACTGTTTTAAGTATTTGTGCAACTTTGGTATAATAAAATATTAGATCACCAAAATACCCTAATATGTGCACCAACATACCCTGTAAAGCATCATCAGCATTTAATGTCTACTTTCTATGCTGTCATGGGTTGGACAGTTTGACAAGAGCTGCACCTGTTGCTTTTGACAGGTTTTCTCCAGCTGGATGCCCTTCTTAACACCAACCAATTTAGAGTATACTGGAGGAAATGACGAGCGACCTAGACCTTTGGAGATATGCTGTGCTTGAGAAGACCCAGCAAGCCAAGTGAGAACATAACCATGGCCTATGCCAGTGTAACATAACCAAACCATTTAAGAGTACCCTTCAATCATTGGGCAATAAACTGTGCTTGAGAAGACCTGTTGAGTCAAGTGAAACCATTGTCAGTGCTGCCTGACTGGCTCCCGAGCCTGTGGCACATAAAAAGCACCATTTAAGCGTGGTCGATGCCAGTACTGCCTGACTGGCTCTCATGCCAGTGGGATGTAAAAAGTACCCACTACACTCTTGGAGTGGTTGGTATTAGGAAGGGCATCCAGCTGCAAAAAACCATGCCAGATCAGATTGGAGCCTAGTACAGCCTCCTGGCTTGCCAGTCCCCAGTCAAACTCTCCAACCCATGCCAGCATGGAAAGTAGATGTTAAATGATGATGATGATGGGTGTTTTTTTACGTGGCACTAGCACCAGTGCCTTTTATGTGGCATCTACACTTACCACAGAGGCTGCCAGAACCAACCAACATCAGGCATACTTTATTAGAATTGGTAAACTAGTTCATTTGTATTAGAAATACTTCTTTTCTTACCAACAGAAAATGAATAAATAGTTTGAAGAGAACAATAACAGACTTATTTATTCTTATTAATATTTAATGGCCAACCTAATTGATAATAATATTTCAATTAAAAAACTGCTTACAGCATTTTTTAAAGTTAATTAAGTTTAAAATAAAATAACATGTATTATTACAGAGATGTACTTGCATAGCAAGTGACCTGATCTGAGATTATGTGCTGAAACAAAAACAATTGCAGTGTGGAAGGTGTTTGTAAGCGATTTTAAAAAAAACACAAAAACTATTAGATTCACTTCGACATTTAAATTTGATTTGTCAAAATATTTTCGTCGTTTTGAGACTGTGACCTGTTCGCTGACAAAATTCTGTGCAGCATGGAATTTTATCAGTTAACAGGTCGCAGTTTCAACATGACGAAAATATTTTGACAAATTAAATTTAAACGTCGAAGTGAATCTAACGGTTTTTGTGTTTTTTTTTTAATATGTGTTATGTTAGATATACATTAAGGGCAATAAAAGTTACATTAACAAAATAATTTAATAATTTGCAATATACTGTATATATTCAAATTATATATTGCACAATATACAGAAATATAAAAATGATATAAAAACAATTTTAAAAAAAAAATTTTATAATGGAATATAAAGATAGGTGATGGTGAGATTTGATATACAAAAGATAAAATACTTGATTAGGAAAATTTTGGCAGAATATTGCAAAAGTTAGAGTAGTATAAGGGTGGAGGATTGGAAGTACCATTAGAGCATCAGACAAAATGCCTTGTGATATATCTTTTAACTTTTGTTTCAGTCACTAGACTATGGCCATGCTGGGGCACTGCCTTGAAGAATTTTCAGTACTTATTTGATCAATTTCTTTTGCTGAGCTAAGTGAAAGGGATTTAAACACACCAACACAAAGACACACATACACAGATATACATATATGTACACACATACACACATGCGGCAGGCTTCTTTCACTTTCCATCTACTAAATTCACCCACAAATCTTCGGTCGGCCTGGAGTTATGGTAGAAAACACTTGCCCAAGGTGCCACACAGTGGGACTGAACCTGGGACCATGTGGTTGGGAAGCAAGCTTCTTACCACACAGCCATGCCAACACTATACTATATATATATATATATATATATATATACATAAAAACAGGCCTCCATCTGCTAAGTGATGGGGATGTAAACAAACCAACAACATTTGTCAACCAATAGTGGAGCATACATACATACATACATTCGCCATGATAGATCGCTAGCCACTAAACCGTTTTCTATTTTCTCTCCCTGTTTATTTCTGTGCTCTTTTCTGTCGAAGAGCATAGGCTTGAAACGTAAAAGACTTTCTCACTTCCCGAGGGTTAAACTAATACAGCTGTTTGTTGTTTACACACCTGTCTTTGTCTTTTGTTTTTTTTGTAAATTCTCACCATACATACATATATATCTATATATATGTATATATATATATATATATATACACACAAAAAAAAAACATGCACAACTCCATTGTCTCCCGAGACAGAAAGGATGCCAATACCATACAATACACACACACACACATACAGGACATGCTTCTATCAGTGTCCATCTAACCAAATCTACTTACAAGGCTGAGGCTATAATAGAAGACACTTGCCCAACATACCACATTGTGGGACTGAACCAGAATCCTGATGGTTATAAAGAAACCATCATATCCTTATAGATAAGCGATTGTATTTCAGTTCATTAATTCTTTATCTCTCTGGGTTGTGCACTTAACTTTACAAATGTCAATTCACCTGACCATGTTATCTGCAGTCCTCACAGGATATAGATTTGTCTCTTGACTATTGACTTAATGATTGCTTCATCACTATTTTAGCAAGTGCAGAGAAATCTATGTTTCATTGATTCACAAGATCATATGATCAAAACATTTCCGGTGCAATATCAGTTACTGACTAAAGGCAGCAAGCTGGTAGAATCATTAGGACACCAGGCAAAATGCTTAGCAGTATTTTGTCGATCTTTATGTTCTGAGTTCAAGTTATATGGCTCAGAAACCTGGACGTTATCAAAGAAGCTTGAGAGGCGGTTGGATGGAACTTACACTCGCCTCCTTATGAGCTCAAAATATCTCATGGAAGCGTCATCCAACCAAAGTACAAATATATGGGAAATTACCACTTGTATCATCTCTTGTGAAAGGTAGAAGAGTTCAGTTTGCTGGACATTGTTGTAGAGCTGAAAACGAGGTAATTTCTACTCTTCTCCTCTGGAAGCTATCTGCTCGCAATACCAGATGGCGCACACTCTCCTACCCTGATGTAATCTCCAGGGATACAGGCATCCAGCAACAGGACCTCCGTAGTGCTATGATGGACCATGAGGTCTGGCGTAACATGGTAAATTCTATTGTCTCGACCACGGTCGAACATGAATGAATGAATGAGGTTGACTTTGTCCTTAATCCCTTTGGTGTCAATAAAATAAGTACCAGTTGAACACTGGGCCCAATGTAACTGACTTGGCCCCTTCCCCGAAACTGCTAGCCTGGTGCCAACATTTGAAACCAATATTAGTTACTGACTAATACTTATTTAGGTGTGTTTTTCTTAATTATTTCTAGCAAAGCTTTGTTATGCTCCCTGTATTAAATATGTTAACACTAAGTTAACAGCGGTAAAGGAAGACAGGCAATTCTGTATGACAGTGAAAGTCATCATCTAGAAAAGAATGTGTTGTTAGTGAAGGAGTGACATAATCAGATTTACTAAGAAACTATTTAGAAAGAATAAGTATCAAATGTTTGCAGCTCGGATGTCTGTTTGTAAAACCTCCCACTGCTGCCAAAAGCCAACACTCCCACCACCTGCTTTCCCTTCAAATCAAACAAATCACACACGCACATTCTAACCTCTTCTACTAATTCTGCTTTCAAATTCACCAAGCCAGATATTCCCATTCATTAATTTAATGTGCACTTTTCCATGCTAGCATGGGTTGGACAGTGACTCAGTCGAGGCAACATCTTACCCCCATATGTCTTTCCTGTTGTTTTAAATAAAATATTTTTTATTCCACAGATCTTCAAAAGTGCAAAATGACCAATCATAATACCAAGGAATGTAAACATTCAAACACACACACACAAATTTATGAGTAGATTATTAAATGACAAGAGAACAGGAGTTAAGTGATCACAGTCATTAACTCACAGCTGTTTCTGCTACAAGATGCAGTGCACTCAGAGCTAAGTGCTTGTGCAAAATCTTATAGCTTCATCAGAGGGCACTGTATTTAAAAACTTTCTGAAATAGACATACACTTCATTTTAAGGGATCCGTGGAAGCTATAAGGTGATGCACAAGCACTCAGCTCTGTGTACATTGTCCCTTCTAGCAGAAACAGCTGTAACGAGAGTGATTACATGATTCCTGTTCTCTTGTCATTCATTAATTAGTATTACTTTCTGTACTTACCTAATGCTTTACTCTAAAGCATATGCATATTGCATTCTAACTACTGATATTTAATATCAACATGCCTTTTTATGTTTTTCAGTCACTTGTCTGTGGCCATGCAGACCTTGAAAGATTTTAGTCAAACAAACTGACCCCCAGGACCTTTTTGGCTTTTTTGGCTAGTACTTATTCTATCAGTATCTTTTGCTAAATTGCTAAGTTACGGTGACTTAAACAAACCAACACTGTCAAGTGGTGGTGGTGGGGAGACAAATATATACACAAAGATGCACATACACACATAGATATATACATATATATATGATGGGCTTCTTTCAGTTTCCATCTACCAACTCCACTGACAAAGCTTTGGTAAGTCCATGGATATAGTAGAAGACACTTGCCCAAGGTGCTATACAGTGGGACTGAACCCAGAACCATGTAGTTGGGAAGCAAGCTTCTTACCAAAGAGCCATACATATACCCAGGCCTATTCCCCATTTTTTTAGGAGGGTGTATCCACAGCAAGTTACACATCAGGCATTCCATTCATTTCCTAGCTCAAAGGGACAAGCCCCATTCTATGCTTGGGTCAAGGCATAGAATGCAACCCCCAATATCAGCAGTGGGGCCTGACAGCACATGCTGGTTTACCCCCGCCATATCATGCTGGTTCCATACCACTTTGAGCAACATCAAAATTCACTCCTCCATCCACAAATGCCCTCCAAGCTTTCCTATCATTTATAAACTCTTGTGTCTCTCACTCAAACACCTCTAACTACCAAAGCTTTCCTCACTCTGTCCATCCACACAAGCGAGGTCTGCCTCTGGTACTGCTGCCTACCACTTCAGCCCTCATCACTCTCCTTACCATCTGCTCCTCATCCATGCTCTCCATGTGGCCAAACCACCTCAACATTCATATATCCAATTTGTTTGTTAGTTTTCCTTTCATTCTTGCTCGTCTTCACATCTCCTCATTCCTCATCCTGTCCATCTGTGTCACACCAACCACAGCCCTCAGGCATCTCATCTCAAACACATCTAGTCGCCTCCTTTCCGCCTGTCTCAGTCCCCATGACTCTGCACCATATAACATTGCCAGCACAATCATGTCCTCATACACACCTCTTTCTGCTTTCATACTCAACATTTTATTGCTGGAGCAAGGAGATTGAGAATCTTCTCCTCCTAGTAAATCTATATTCCTAAAAAGACAGCAAGAAAAAAAAAATACAGTCATGTCTATACAAAATCACAATATATATATAAAACAGGCTTCCATCCAGTTTCCATCCACCAATTCCATTCACAAAGAATTAGTTGGCCAGGGCGTATAGCAGAAGGCTGAATCTGAAACCATGTGATTGCAAAGCAAACAACTTGGCCTTATAAACTATTGTATTCCAGTTCACTACAACATTATCTCTTCAGGCAGAGCACTCAATTTTACAAGTCTCAATTGACTTAACTGACAATGTTATCTACAGCCTTTATGTGATATAAATTTGTCTTTTATCTGTTTAACAATACGAAACTGAAACTAAACATGTTTTGGTGGCATTTGCATGTTCTGCCATATACTAAAGCAGGAAAGTATCTATAAGAAGCAGTAGGATTAGATCTCAAGTCTTATTTTATTTTCTACACAGCAGGCACTTACGGTACCATAGGCATCCATTGGAATATATCATTCAGCAAAACTTATTTCTTTATTGCCCACAAGGGGCTAAACAAGGACAGGCAAAGTGCTTAAGTTGATTACATCGACCCCAGTGCGTAACTGGTACTTAATTTATCGACCCCAAAAGGATGAAAGGCAAAGTCAACCTCGGCGGAATTTGAACTCAGAACATAACGGCAGATGAAATATCGCTAAGCATTTCGCTCGACGTGCTAACGTTTCTGCCAGCTCTCCGCCTTTCATTCAGCAAAACATGCTCATTAACGAACAACTGGAAACACAAGAAGCACAGAGTCTACTTGCAGGTACATATACCAGTCTGCAGTTAATTATATCGACCTTAGTATTTAAATAGTAATTATCAAGTCCAGAAGGATGAGAAAGTTGACTTCAGAAGGATTTGAACCCAGAACATAAAAGGCAACAAGCTATTTT
This sequence comes from Octopus sinensis, assembly GCF_006345805.1. Taxonomy (NCBI): domain Eukaryota; kingdom Metazoa; phylum Mollusca; class Cephalopoda; order Octopoda; family Octopodidae; genus Octopus; species Octopus sinensis. The sequence goes on along the minus strand of NC_043000.1, from coordinate 23,577,175 downwards.
GTCAGGTGCTCACACAATACTGCCTGATCTCAGGATTTTGGATCTTACAAATACATTACTACAAGATCATGAAAAATGATGGTGTTATGCTCATCATCATCATCGTTTAACATCCACTTTCCATGCTAGCATAGGTTGGATGATTTATCTGAGGACTGGTGAACCAGATGGCTGCACCAGGTTCCAATCTTGATCTGGCAGAGTTTCTACAGCTGGATGCCCTTCCTAACGCCAACCACTCTGAGAGTGTAGTGGGTGCTTTTACATGCCACCAGCACGAGAGCCAGTCAGGTGGTACTGGCAACAGCCACGCTCAAATGGTGTTTTTTATGTGCCACCTGCACAGGAGCCAGTCCAGCAGCACTGGCAACGACCTCGCTTGAATGTTTTTTCACGTGCCAGTAAGGCGACGCTGGTAAGAATCAAGCTCAAATGATGCTTTTTACATGCCACCGGCACGGAAGTCCACTCAAATGCTGATTTTTACGTGCCACCAGCACGGATGGTGCTCTTAGTGCTCCACCAGCACGGATGCCAATACTGAAGATACGTCCAACCCAAATCAGAATGGAGAAGCACTGCTGATGATGATGGAAATCAGTAAGAAAAATTCTCTAAAGAGCCTACATCGGTCATGATCAATCATATATGTGTGTCAGTATGTACAGGTTCTTGTGGATACCTGGCATTTATCCAGACTTGCAAGTCTCCCTATCTACACCATCAAATGTCCAGAGAAAGGTCACCAATTTAGGGCCAGTACAGCTGACACAAGTGTTATGGCAAATGCTGCTGTCAAAACACAAAAACCAGAACAGATACCATAAGGTATTTTGTGTGATGTTCCAACAGTTTCACCAATCCACTATGCTGGATTGGTACTTATTTTATCGACCCCAAAAGGATAAAAGGCAAAGTTGACCATAGTGGGATTTGAACTCGAAGAGTAGACAGTTGAAATGGATACCAAAAGACAGTCAAACCAATGGTCTAACAATTCTGCTAATTGGGCGACTTTTAAATGTAGTGCAGCTAAATTTACAGACTCAGACCAATTATTCATCTCAAACAATGTATTTAAGAAGCCTCTCCAACCGAGTTATTTTTAAACTTATTTCTGCAGGCATATACCTAAATTTAAAACCACCCTTTTTATTCACAAAGCTGCCTCTACGGAAGTCATTCGACAATGCTAGAAATAACAGCCAAATTTCGCGCTAATCACACACCTTAGCGTCTTAGACAAGTTAGGCACATAAGGTGATATAGAACTATGTATTCCTAGCAAGTGTGATGGTCGTAGATGGAAAGCATTTGATGGTAGCGTTGCTTCAAACTAAACAACCACCTCCTTGCTACTTCTATACTGTATTTCTTTCTGTTAAATTAATTTTTCATACGTTCCCACAATACACGACTTTCCAACTCTTTAAACTCGAAATTTACCCCAAAATTCTCACTTTCCTCCCCACCCTCATTTACGCATAAAAGTTGTTTTATATATAGTGATGAAAAGAAAGAATTGAAATGTTAATGTTGAGCGATAATTCCACTTATAAGAATGAAGAAATGCAGTGCCAAACGTCTCGAACCCTTTGCCTGACCAAAGCAGTTTCTGAAGTTTGTCCGAAATGGCCATACTTATTTTCAAACTCTTAGTTGGCACGTGTTTCATACGTTCTTAGTCCCAAGATACAATAATGGTTGACAAAAAAATAGGCAACGATGCATGGACGCCAGGGAAATATGTAATACATAGGATGGACAAAGGATTAAATTCAACTCATCCAGCTGACTGGAAGAAGTTCGTGGGCTTGAGAAGTAAATGTATTGATTACAAGTTGAAAGAGTGCGTTGGGTGGATTTGGTAAAGTGTTGAGAATAAACCCTGGTGAGTTCAAACAATGAATGTGACAATAGTTTGAATAAGTAAGAGCATCGCGTTGCAAGAACCAAAAAACACCTAATTAGTTGGTACAAGTGGCAGTGTAAAGTTACGCTTGATGACAACCCTTTATAATTGCATGTTGGTTAGTTTTTGTCTGACCCACCCCCAACAGATTTTCCCCTGGATATTTCCCCACGTAGGAATACTGGGGCATATGAACAATGCTCCAGTATGAAACATATCTTTGCAATGTATACAGTTAGCAACTTCCCATAACAAGTATTTTGGACTATAAAAAAATGAAGTTAGTTATCTAGAAACTGTGATATACAATATCATGGAGTTATTTGAAGTTTACGCTTTGAAATTTTAAAAAAATGAAATGATATGAAAATAACCCAGAAAAAACACGAAACAATGAACATGGTATATAAAAATATGCCAAATGAAATTATATAATGTATAAAAGTACTTTATCACATTGGTGGATGAAAACAAAGATATAGATATATATATTAGATTAAACATGCAATCCTCGTGTTAGTGAGAAATTCGTATTTTGAGGTTCTAATGTGAATTTGGTGAGAAATAAATACGTATTTATTTTACAAGACGTACAAGAAAACATTTCGAAAAAACCGAATGATAAAGAGGAGTTATGACCAATAATGAGATGAATATGAATGGGGCCAATAATAGTAAATAATCTTCGAACGACACGAACCTTTTTACAGACCAGTTGGTAGTTGTTTGTTTAGATAACATTGCAGTGAATGTGCAACAACCATCAAATAATGTTATCGGTCGTTCGTTCCCTTAGCGGTGTATGACCAACCATCCAACCCGAGATAAACACCGATGCGTTAGGAGCCGAACCGGCAAAAGAAAACATTCAGTAGATCATTTCACGAGAAATAAATACAAAACTGTGAATAAATTCATGCTTACTTATGATCAATGACTGTTAATATATATATAAATATAAATGCGCGTGTATTTATATATATATTTAAATCCCTTGGACCGGGTAATAAAATAGGAGATAGAAGATAAGGCAAGAGCGGAAATGAGAAATAAGCAATATTCCGGTGTCGCTTAAAACCGTAATAAAAAACAAGCTTACTTCTCTGTAAAGTTTATGAATAATTTATAAATAAATTTAATTAAATGATCGAATATATATTTTATATGCATACACACACACATATGTGTGTATACTTACATGCATATATAAAATAATGCTCTAGAAAATTCCCCTAATATTGATAATTAAATTATATGCAAGTGTTTCAACTAATTTCTGCGAATTTGCATTTGTAAATAAAAATATTAAAATTTTTTCCGTAACTTTTCTTTTAATAATAGCTGGATTTATTATTAATTATTTTTTTACAAGTTTACACATTTATAGAAATTTTTTTATATATAACATAACGCGTGTTTTAAGCAGTCTTGTCAGTCGGGCCGATACAGCGGCTTTTATCTCGTTGTTGTAAGCGGTCGGATTACTGAGAGAATGATGGCGGACTTGCAGTTAGCTCCACTGCGACCTATTGGCGATTTTCTAATGGAATCGGCACGATTCCAAATGCCAAACATGGTGGAGGCCGACAAATGGACAAAACGAGTGCTACAGAACCTACTATATTACCAAACAAATTATTTCTTAACGGCTTTATTCGTCTTTTTGATCATCGGGTAAGAGTTGCGACAAAATGTTTATTGATGGACTTCGCTCGTGTATGTGTGTGAGTGCGTGTGTATATATGTGTATATATACGATGTGTCTTTTATGAAGATGGTTATTTGCAATGTTTTTGCCTCTGGAAACTTCATTAATTAAATTAACCTTCAACATATAATCGCTTATAATTAACATATATACTATATTCAATTCATATTATATTTTAAATTATTTTTTTCTGTATCTTTACTTTGGTAATTTAGTTGCAATTATAGAGAACATGTTATAATTTACTTTGAGTGTGTTTGCGAACTTTTGAAGTTTCCTATAATTCTTTGGATCCAGTTCTTTCAAATATACGTTATCAATAATGTTTTTCTTATGTTAGCAAGATATGTTCAAAGCTGATAACGTTTGTCCCACTACATAACATTACTTGTTGATTTTATATTTCGGCGTCAGATCGTACTGGGATTGTGTGTGTGTGTGTGTGTGAAGATAGAAAAAAAAATGAAAAGAATTAGTAAACCATGCGCACATGATTTCGTGCATTTTCTGTCAATACAAGGATGAACTGTAAAAGTCCTGTGACTTCAATAGGTTGAGCACCTACAAAATGGCTAGTGTTATAATAAAAAGAAAAAGCAGAAACTTTAGAAGATTGGTACTTTACTAAGACAATCGATATCGAAGATGCTTGTGCCGCTACATAGTCAACATATGTTGAGGAATATTATAGTCTAATAGCATTAATTACAAAATATATTGTCTTTGATCATATATATTTGCTTGATGTATTGTTTATTGCTTGTAAACTTAGTTTCCACTAGCAACTATTATTGAAACAATCTCCAGACTCCCGATAGCTAATGCGGGAGTGGTTGTGAGATGAAACACGGTTGCATGTCTGTCTATAGGTCGATATTTTCCTCTCTTCTACATATTTATCTTCCAGTTTTCTATTTCTGTGTCGACTGGCCGTAGCACGTAACTGAGAGTATTTCTAACTAACTACAATACATCGACTGCTGTGTTCTCTGTCTAATATTCTTGCTTGTTAATTACTTACAGATATAATTACTTCTCAGATTTTATGCTTCATATTTCATTTCATGCAATCTAAACGTCTTAAATCTGGGGTGGTGGTTTGGGAAAATACAATATGCTTAAACTGCATTTTTACGTCTGAATCTATAAAAAATTATCACACACGTAAATGGAAATGAAAGAATCAGAAGTTGTAAAATTTTTTCTTGTTCCTTCTTCGTTTTCTATAGATGAAGAAAAGTAGAAAAAAAGAGCTGAAACTAGTATAACATGTTCTACTAATCTCTTTTGAACGAACCGTATTTTCCACCTTTTACTTATACACATCAAAAACTTATGTTTACTCATTCCTTAATATTTAGCAAATTGGTTTCCCCACATTATACTCGAAAGATTTTTTTTTAATTTTAATGACCCCCTATATTGTTGTTTTTCTCTTAGTTTTAAACGGGATTTTTAGTCTTGGAATAAATTTGGTCACGAAGTATTTGAGAGTGAATGATGTGTAAAAGATGAGAATATTATTAAATATAATTCATATTCTGTTGCTTTATGGCCAAAATGTTCTGTTTTTACACCTAAAACGAGACACCAAAATTTGGACATTTGAAGGGTAGGTGGAGGGTTTACGATCTTAAACTGAACGGTTTCCATGTGTTGCTGAAAAATTACCGAGATAAAACTATAATTATTAATCTGTCGTTTCCAAGTGTGGTTCCGTTCCATCTCCGTAGTCAGTTCTTTAATGTCCATTTTCTCGTAGTTAAAAGAGAAAGCAACCACCACGAAGTACATTTTTCTCTCATCACCGATCAGTGTAGCAAAAACAGAAAAAAAAATCTGCTACAAAACCAATTTTTGATTTTCATTGTGGCTGTTTTGTATTTTTGGAATATAGTTTTGGGATTCTTTTTTTTTTTTTTTTTGTAGTTGCTTTTCATTCTCAATTTACCGACTTCTTTCATAGATTTATTTAACAGTTTACAAATATCATATATTGATAAAAAAAAATATTGTATGAAAACTGAACACGTTGCTCCATGCTTACGTCATTGCAGGCTGGATCTACTTATAAATGACACTCGCTATTCTTATTTCATAATTGTTATTGGCAATACCCTATATTTGCTACATCAATAAAGAACAAGACATCGAAAAATTAATCATGATTGTGTTTTATTGATCAAATAATTCTTTCTTGTGTGGAAAACGTGTGGCCAAGTGGTTTGGGTGTTCAGTTCTGGACCAGGTAGGGCATGTTATGTCTTTGAGTAAAGGGTACCTGCTTAGTGTTAGTGTAGCCCTTCTCTCCCCTCAGCTGTCGTATTCTCAATAGTCCACTGGGTCAAGGCAATCCGAGAGCAGAGTGAGAGTGTCTGCATCTGCTTGTTTATATAAAGGCACCTAAAATGGTGAGCAGAAAGCGTAGTACATGCTACCTGGTCGTTTTCACTTGCAAGTGACAGCTATGTTTCGTTTTTGTCTGTTTCTTTGATTCATTCCTAAATTAAGGTTAAGAAAATAAATCGTTTCCTGTCTTGTGAGAATTATTTAAATCTATAACTCCAGAACACATACGGCAAAGCTTCAGTTCAAAATAAGCAACTGTGTTATTTGATTCAATGTCTGTGTGAGAAATACAGGAAATATCGACTTGACCTTTAGGAAACTGTATCAGAGATTAGAAAAAGTTTGTCGTATTCCTTGGTAAAATCTGTTAAAAACAATTAAAAAATAAAATAGAATTGTGGCATATTTCTTGGCTTCTTTCAGTCTGACAAACTACGGAGAATACATGTGGAGTGGGGTAAATGATGAAGAGTCATCATCATCCCAATTTTAATGCATGGGTCAGACAGTTTATTATAGCAGATTTCCTATAGGCACAGGTGTGGCTATGGGGTAAGAAGCTTGCTCTCCAACCACACTGTTTCAGGTTTGATCCCACTGCATGGCACCTTGGGCATGTGTCTTTTACTAAAGCCTTGGGCCAACTAAAGCTTTGTGAGTGGATTTGATAGACACAGACTGAAAGAAGCACATTGTATGTTTTTGTCCCCTGCCACTGCTTGACAACTGGTGTCTGTGTGTTTACATCCCCATAACAATAGAATAAGTACCAGGCTTTAAAAAATGCATACTGGGGTTGATTCATTTGACTAAAATTTCTTCAAGGTGGTGCCCCAGCATGGCCACAGTCTAATGACTGAAACAAGTAAAAGATAAGAGATAGTTGGAGGCCCTTTCTGTCACCAGCCCTAACCTGTTTCCAAACAAGGTAATATTTCACCATAGCCAGACAAGGTTTTGCAAGTACATCAACATCAAAAAATCAAATGGAAATTGTAGTTGTGATACTTGTGCCAGTGGCACATAAAAATCACCATCCGAACATGGCTGATGCCAGTGCCGCTTTGACTGGCTTCCATGCCAGTGGCACGTAAAAAGCACCCACTACACTCACGGAGTGGTTAGCATTAGGAAGGGCATCCAACTGTAGAAACACTGCCAGATCAGGCTGGAGCCTGGTGCAGCCTCCTGGCTTCCCAGACCCCAGTCGAACCGTCCAACCCATGCTAGCATGGAAAACGGACGTTAAACGATGATGATGATGGATATGAATGGTACACAATATCTTTTGAAATCACTGTGAAAACCAGCCATTCACTCGCAGACTTGGTTCTGATAGAACTAATAATTTTAAGTGTGTGTGTGTGTGTTGTTTATGTTGTTGAGCTCTGGGTCGGTCCTAATCAAGGTGACCCATAATCAAAAGTATTCCAATTGACCATTCCATCTTCCTAGCACAAGACTTCATTACCCAATGTGTTTTTTATTATCTAAGACACAAGTGTATGATCTGAAGGAGCATTTGTTATTTTTGTTAGAAATAGCAACCAAATCTCCCTTAAATCACACCCTACCTTAATAAGGACATAAGATAATATCATTTAGGATAAGCAGTGCTTGAATATAAGTTGTGATGGTCATGACAAGTTCATTCAATCATAGTCCTACTCAGTTAGAGTTGCATTATGTTTAACCCTTTCGTTACCGTATTTCTGTTGAGATGCTCTGTGTTTCTTTCAATTATTTTTAAGTATAACAAAGAATTTAGTAAAATAACTTAGTTATCATTAAGCTAGTGTTAGGAACACAAATTGTGACTAAAGTTTGGTGGAAGATTTTTATTCAAAACTTATGAAAACAAGACATTTGTACAACAGAGCCAGAGGCGGTTTCAGCCGCGATGGTATTGACAGGGTTAAATAACGTGGTTTTTACTTTGGCTCTACATACCAATGCTATTAGTTGTCTGTCCTCTACAGCTTTCTCCACATGCCATGTTGACATGCATCGAGTACATTCCATAAATTGGTTAATGTTATGAAGGGCATTTAACCATAGAAACCATGCAAAAAAAAAAAAATAGGTCATACAAGTGAGACATGGTCCTTGACCAACTGGGAGGTCAGTTTTACTCTGAATAAGAACTGACTCTGACCATGATAATCCAGATAACCCATGCCATTCAAGAAGAGTGGATGCGAAATAATAATGATGAAGATCTTTCATATTTCTCCCTCTTTCTCTCTCTCTCTCTCTCTATCCATTACTTATTGATTCCATTGGATTTGTTGGTCATTTTGATTTTTGGAGAAATCAAGAACACTATTGATGCTACTATTGCAGTCTCCTAGCTCAGTATTTTATATTGGTATAAAAGCTAAAGAAAGTATAGTGTTAAGATAATGTTAATAATTTATGGACAGTGACTTCGAAATTTGTCAGATACTAACTATGGCTAAATATAGACTGAAATTGATTTTTTAAAATACGTATTTACTTAGTTATTTAACTGTGTGTTGCTTAACAGACAAAATGATGCAACCGATCCTTTGTTAGTTTATGTAGTTGCTTTTTTCTTCTGTCAGAGATTTTGTGTCCAGAAGATTTTAAAATAACATTTGTAATTCATATCTAGCCATGCCTTAGTATGCTGTGTAGTAAGAAGTTTGCTTCCCAGCCACTTGGTTTTGAGTTCAGTCCCACTGCATGGCACCTTTGACAACTGTCTGCTTGGTTGACCAAAGCTTTATGAAAAGATGGGAACTGGAAGAAGTGTGTGTGTGTTTCTGTTTCTGTTCTCCTTGCCTTGACTTTTCATGGTAGTTGTGAATGAGTGTCACCATCTTGCAAATGATGTCTATTATCTTCCTTGGAAATAGGTGAAGGTTGGTAACAGGAGGAGCATCCAATCATAGGAAATTTGCCTCAACAATTTCCATCCAAATCATGCGGGCTTAGGAAAGTGAATATTAAAACCATGAAGATGATAACTTCTAACCTTATGTTATCCTTGTTTTGACAAATGTCACCACAAGCTCCCATAGTACACAAGTTTCACTTTGAATTATTTCTTATTGTCAGCCAGTAAATTCATCTTTCATTTATTATATATAAGATGCTGGCAGAAACGTTAGCACGCCGGGCGAAATGCTTAGCGGTATTTCGTCTGCCACTATGTTCTGAGTTCAAATTCTGCCGAGGTCAACTTTGGCTTTCATCCTTTCGGGGTCGATTAAATAAGTACCAGTTACGCACTGGGGTCGATATAATCGACTTAATCCGTTTGTCTGTTTTTGTTTAACCCTTTGTGGGTAGTAAAGAAATGGGTATTTTGTCTGACTTTACATTCTGAGTTCAAATTCCACCGAGGTCGACTTTGCCTTGCATCCTTTTGGGGTCGATAAATTAAGTACCAGTTGCATACTTGAGTCGATCTAATCAACTGCCCCTCCCCTCCCCAATTTTCGAGCCTCGTGCCTACAGTAGAAAAGATTATATATAAGATGCTAGTCTTTCACTGGTGTTGTACTACATCTACTGTGTATTTTCTAGCATCCTGTTAAACCGAAACTAAGTGTTCTGAAGCTGTTACTATTTTAAATATGTGATGCTACATAATAATCCTTACTACTATAAGCACAAGGCCTGAAATTCAGGAGAAGGGTATAGTCGATTACATCAACCCCAGTACACAACTGGTATTTAATTCATCAGCCCTGAAAGGATGAAAAGAAGGTCGACCTCGGCGGAATTTGAACTCAGAATGTAACAACAGACAAAATACTCCTGAACATTTTCCCGGTGCACCAATGATTCTGCTAGCTCACCACCTTATATAATAATAATGAGGCATTGATAACAGGAGGTTGGAGAAAATGAGTTCATTAAGATCCATTAGAAGTGCAATGTTAACCTGCATAAAAGCAGATCTTATAGTGATTTATAATGGAAGATATTGTATTTTCCCAGACCACCACTCCAGGTATAAGACATTTAGATTGCCTAAAGTTAAATATGAAGCATAAAGTCTGAGAAGTAATAATTATATCTATATAATGAAAGATGGCTATGTGGTTGAGAATCTTGCTTCCCAACCATCATCATCATCTTTTAACGTCCGCTTTCCATGCTAGCATGGGTTGGACGATTTGACTGAGGTCGGCGAACCAGATGGCTGCCCCAGGCTCCAATCTTGATCTGGCAGTTTCTACAGCTGGATGCCCTTCCTAAGCCAACCACTCCGAGAGTGTAGTGGGTGCTTTTATGTGCCACCAGCACGGGGGCCAGTCAGGCAGTACTGGCAACGACCTCACTTGAAATTCAGTCCCATTCCGTGGCGCTATGGAATGGGACCAACCAAAACCTTGGGAGTGAATTTGGTTGACGGAAACTAAATGAAGCCTGTCATGTGTGCATATATGGTTGTAAAGGAGCATGATCGTCATAGAAACAATGATGTTTGTTTTCAGTCTTCCATGAAAAAACGTCTGGCCATGGGGAAATATGACCTGCCTTGGAAACAAGTGAGGCTTGGCTACAGGAAGGGCATTCAGCCATAGAAAATTCCTTCTGACCCATGCAAACATGGGAAAGTGGATGTTAAAACAAATCTGTGTGAGAGAGATAAGTGTTGATATGAGCATGTGATGTAAATGCAGGATGAGTGTGAGGTAAAGTGCTGTTTATTGGTTGTAAAACGGAAGCAAGTCAGGTTTTGGGATATTTGGTGTCACAGATAAGACAAAGAAACTTACCATGTGACATTCTATCCAACTCCTGTCAGTATATAGAACATGAATATTAAACCAATAACAGCCCAGGACAATCAACTGTTGAATAAACAGTTGATTGTCCTGGGCTCTTTCACACCTGACTCTTCAATTTCTATTGTACTGCATGCTTATAAACTACTATTTATAGAAATGAAATAAAAAATCTAGAGTGGGTGGTCATCGTTTTATATTTATTTATTCGCAAAGTTTATATATTGTTCAGACATTAGTTTTGTTTGTCGTTACCTTTTTTTAAGCCGTGGGACTGTGATCATGCTGGGGCACCACCTTGAAGGATTTTAGTTAAATAAATCAACTTTATTTTTTTTAAATCTGGTACTTACTTTATTGGTCTCTTTTGCCGGTTTGTTATGTTATGTGGACATAAACAAACCAGTACCAGTTATCAAGGAGTGAGAGGCCAGTGACAAACACAGACATGAAGCACACACACTTATATGATGGGCTTCTTTCAGTTTCCGTCTAAGCAAATTCACTCACAAGACATTGGTTCCCTAGGTGCTATGTAGTGGGACTGAACCCAAAACCACATGATTGCTAAGCAAGCTTCTTAACCACACAGCCACACATCCCTCAGAATATCCTGTGCAGTCACTGGTATTAAGCAACAAAAGGTGGCGAGCTGGCAGAAACGTTAGCACACCAGGCGAAATGCGTAGCCATATTTCAACTGCCGGTACGTTCTGAGTTCAAATTCCGCCGAGGTCGACTTTGCCTTTCATCCTTTTGGGGTCGATAAATTAAGTACCAGTTATGCACTAATTTATACTTACATTATGATTGATCTCGCTATAAATGATTTCTGATTTAGGCATAAGGCTAGTAGTTTTGAAGGGAGAAGTCTTAGTGGATTACATCAACCCCAGTATTTTATGCAAAAAGTAGAAAGATTTTTGTCCAAAGTGCTAATGATTCTACAAACTGCACTGCCTTCATCTATCTATGAATGACACCTACTAGTTGTTATCATTACAAATTGTTATTGCAATACCCATCCTAATTTTGATAAACCAAGCAAGATTGAAAAATTTATGAAAATGAATCCTAGTTGTGTTTTATTGGTCAAATCTTAAATGATATATATAAAAAAAATCCCAGAAAAGTTTACTTAACTTTTGAATGCTGTTAACAGAAAACATATGGCAAAATAGAGTTATTAAATATTTTAGAAGACAGCTGAGTTAGGACGCAATGTTAAACACATTGCTTTTTTGTTACAGTACAGAAACTAAAATTTTCACAAATACACCACTATGATTAATTATCATAAATAGAACAAGGAGAATCTCTCCCTTCCTACGTGTGGCTGAGAGGCTAAAAGATATTGATAAGCAGGTCAATATAGTAGAACCTCATGGCATAGTTGCAAATGCATGTAATGGGTGCAAGTGTAGCTGTATGGTTAAGAAGTTCACTCCATAACTGCATGGTTTCAGGTTCAATCCCACTGTGCAGCATTTGAACAAATGTTTTCTACCCTTTGCCTTAGCTTCACCAAAGCTTTGTGAGTGAAATTTGGTAGATGAAAACTAGAAGCCCCAGTTTAATACTGTCACTTGATCCTTGGGTGCCTTTGGCAAAGTCCATTCCACTACAAGCATTCAGTCCAGGTCTCCCTTCTAAGAATAACTTCATTCCCTCCATCTTGGCAGTCCTGAAAGGGTCATAAATGCTTCCCTTCTTTTTCTATATCATTTTAAGAAAAAATAGGTTTTTTTTCAATAAGCAGCTTTATTTTTAGTGGGTAAAAAATTTTGTTTCATGGCACTATCAATCGTTTCAAATCTTATATACAGTATACATACATATATACTGTGTGTGTGTATATATATACACTAACACACATTGGTGCAAGCATGTCTATGTTTAAGAATGCTTTCCAATCATTGTTTTGGGTTCAATCTTACTGCATGCATCTTGGGCAAGTGTCCTCTACTATACGCTCAGGCCAACAAAAACTTTGTGAATAGATTTGGCAGAGAGAAACTGGCAAAAAAAACCTGTTTAACCTGTTTTATATACATATATATATATCATCATCATCATCATCATTTAACATCCGCTTTCCATGCTAGCATGGGTTGGATGATTTGACTGAGGTCGGTGAACCAGATGGCTGCACCAGTCTCCAATCTGATCTGGCAGAGTTTCTACAGCTGGATGCCCTTCCTAATGCCAACCACTCCGAGAGTGTAGCGGGTGCTTTTCGTGTCACCAGCATGAGAGCCAGTCAGGTGGTACTGGCAACAGCCATGCTCAAATGGTGCTTTTTATGTGCCACCTGCACAGTAGCCAGTCCAGCGGCACTGGCAACGACTTCACTCGAATGTTTTTTCACGTGCCACCAGCACTAGTGCTAGTAGGCAACGCAGGTAACGATCATATATATATATATATATATATAGTTAATTCGAGGAGGTTATATCTTCACTGGGGATTAAATAATCCAAGGTATACCACTGGTTGATCCCTATCATATAATGCAAAAGTCATTTGTATATGTTAGGGATTATTCATGTTATATATTATCAATATTGAGGAGGAAAAAGAAGAAAATGGAGAAATAATGGATGTATGAATAATTTATTTGCAAGTTATAAAATGATGAAAATTTTTTTTGAAAGACATAACAGTACAAATAAATTGATTATAAGTTGTAAAACTTGAACAATAAAATAAAGGAACCTACATATATGTTTCGGTCCTATCACCTAGTTGATCAGAATTTCCAAGCATTTGGTTAAATGCTAAGAAAGGTATCATGTTCTGACTGTATGGTGGTAGGACTTCTTCAGGGTCTATTCAGAGCTCATGGAACTTAGGTAACCATGAGCTCTGAATTGACCTTGAAGTCATCCTACCACCATATAGTTAGAACATGATACCTTTCTTAGCATTTGGAAATTCTGATCAACTAGTGATAGGACCGAAACATATATGTAGGTTCCTTTATTTTATTGTTCAAGTTTTACAACTTGTAATCAATTTATTTGTACTGTTATGTCTTTTAAAACAAATTTCCATTATTTCTCCATTTTCTTCCCCCCCCCCTCTCTCTCTCACTCTGTATGTATGTGTAATCATTTTTATGTCTACTTTTCCATGCTTGCAAGGGTTGGACAGGGATTGTGACAGATTTTCCATTGTTGGAAGCCCTTCCTATCACTAACCCTCAGCTGTTTCTCCCCATGCTAGACATGTTTCCACAGAATATTGAAAATGAATGACACTACTTGTATGACAGTGAAACTCATTTACAACTATCATATGGCATAAAGACAAAGCAACACAGGCATTCATATATTCACATACATATAATGGGTATCTTTCAGTTTCCATTTACCAAATCTGCTCACAAGACTTAGGTTGGCCCGTGGATATAGCAGAAGACACTTGCTCAAGGTACTACGCAGTGGAACTGAACTTGAAACTGTAGAGTTGGGAAGCAAACTTCTCAGTCACATATATACATGTGCTTACATGCACGTGCCAGTGTGAGTGCTATGGGTGCTGATGCTACCATTTCCCTTGTGAACTGGACATGCGCTAGTCTTGTGCCTTCAAAAACCTGTGGAATAAAGATAAACCTCTATAATATATTCATTTAACCCATTCTAGTATAGGAAAGCATGCAAAAATGAATTCATAATTTGTTACAGCAAAGAGCATAGAAATTTCATACAAAACTTCAACTGTGTTTTCAAATTTGAAGAAATTCAAAACAATTCTTATTGAGAAAGCCAAACTAGTCAGTAGTTAAATATAAAAACATATTTTCTCTTGTAAATACTGATGAAATACTTAACCCTTTTGATGTCATCCCCCCTTGAGACTGACCTATTTCTATAACACAAAAACTCTCACTTTACAGTTTCCATATTTATATTGAAACCTTCTGTTATATTTATGTAAGAACTGTTTGTTATGTTCTAAACACCATGTTAAATGTGATAACGTTATTTCGCTAAGCCATTCCAAATTTTTGCTTATTGAAAAAAAATAGTAGATAAAAATCATCATCGTCTAACATGTTTTCCATGTTGACATGGGTTGGTCAGTTTGACAGGAACTGGTAAGTTGGAGAGCTGTACCTGGCTCCAGTTATCTATTTTGGCATGGTTTCTACAGCTGGGTACCCTTACTAATACCAACCACTTTACCGAGTACACTGGGTGCTTTTTACGTGGCACAGGATTGAATAAATCTTACCTGGGTAGGTGATACATGGTTTTCACAGCTGGAAAGAAAGAAAAGAGATGGTGGTGATGAGGTATCAGGGCATAACCTCAATGTACTAGAAGGTGAATATAAGAAACAAAAGGCACAGAGGATCAAAAAGGGGTGGGTAGGTAAGTTGATAAGAGTGCAGAAGGGGAGTGACAGATGGTTATATAAAATGAAAGGTTTAAGAACTAATATATTGGATAATAGTAGATTATTTAGTCATGCAGCAGCAGTTATGATATTGTGTTAACATGACTTTATGATTCTAAGATAATTTAATCGCCAAAATTGAGAGTTGGATTATATATGCATAGCCTTTTACAGTATAAAGCTTTACCTGCACATGTAAATACTGAAGAAGAAAAAGACAAGCAATGAGGGTGCCTCTAAGAGGTCATTCAACCTGCTAGAAATCTCTGGTGGCGAGCTGGCAGAAACGTTAACGCGACGGGTGAAATGCTTAGCAGTATTTTGTCTGCCGTTACGTTCTGAGTTCAAATTCTGCCAAGGTCGACTTTGCCTTTCATTCTTTTGGGGTCAATAAATTAAGTAGCAGTTACATACTGGGGTCAATGTAATTGACTTTATCCCTTTGTCTATCCTTGTTTGTCCCCTCTATGTTTAGCCCCTAGTGGGCAGTAAAGAAATAAGAAATCACTGGCCAATCTCCCTTGAATGTCAACCTATTGCATTAAATAAAGGACCCATAAGCTAATGTGATCCTACATACCTCTAAAAAAAAAGAGCTGGGGGAGAAAAGAACTGGATTGTCATGGTTGGCTGGAATGCCTTTCGTCATAAATCTGCTCGATCAGAGCTAACCTGAGGCTAAACAACACCAAAAACCATGGATGTAAAACTGGTGATGGTGGTCGATATTAAGAGCTGTGAGATAGTAGAATCAGTATAGTGTTAGTATTTCTTCCAGTTCTTCATGTTCTGAGTTCAAATCTTGCCAAAGTCAAGATCTCTCCATAGTTGTTAAATAAAGTACCAATCAAGCAGAGGGATTCCACTATTCTCCTTCAAAACTGCAGGTCTTATGCTTAAATTAGAAACTTGCGGTTAAATGGCTTCCGTGCCGGTGGCACGTAAAAGGCACCATTCGAGCGTGATCGTTACCAGTGTCGCCTTACTGGCACCTGTGCTGGTGGCATGTGTAAAAAGATTTGAGCAAGTCGTTGCCAGTACCACCTGACTGGCCCTTGTGCTGGTGGCACGTAAAAGCACCCATTACACTCTCGGAGTGGTTGGCATTAGGAAGGGCATCCAGCTGTAGAAACTCTGCCAGATCAAGATTGAAGCCTGGTGCAGCCATCTGGTTCGCCAGCCCTCAGTCAAAATCGTCCAACCCATGGAAAGCGGACGTTAAACGATGATGATGATGATTAATATCATTTAGCTGTCAATACAAGAAAATCTTTGCAACTATGTTCCACAGAATTTACTCTTAGAAAGTATTAGGAATTTTTGTCTGCCAGTAATATAAAATTAGGAGGTAGGATCCATGCTGGAAGTAACAAGAAAACCTCGGCTGCTGGACATTGATAGTTATATTATAACTGGATGACTGTAGTAACCATTTGGTATGTGTATTCTATAGGGACAAAATGGCTGCCAAGTCTTTGAAATCAGAAAGTAGATGCCAAAGAGATTGCCATATATTTGCAAGAATGCATATGCATTATGCTGGAAGCTTTTGGGCTTCAGCAAACTAATGATATTCGCTTATGAATCCAGAAATTTCCTCAATATTTCCATGGTAACTGTTCTGTGCTGTATGCAAATTACAGATTGAATGGGAACAGTATGAAAATTGGATAAGGAAATTAAGGTCATATGATTCATATTTTATTAATATTTATTAATTTTTGGATAGTCACAGAGCAAAAGATTGGATCTTTTTTGAGTTGTACTATTCCTGTGGCTTAAACGGTTAGGCATTGAAGAGATAAATGAAAAAATTGATTTTTCTATGAAAAATCTGATGCCATTTCTGGTGGAGAAATGTTAGCTGACTCAGCCAACCACTTATTTTGATTTTTAAAACTTAAATATTTATGTAGTTGCCAAAATACTTACAACTTAACCTTGTTTTGTTTTTTTGTTTATATTTTTCATATTTCTGTCAAAATACACTACTTTTGATTTCTGTTCATTTTTAAAATAATGAAGACTTTAGTAAAATAATTTTGTCAATATTAAACTAGTTTTTTGAACAAATTAACCTAAAATTTTGATTTTAATTTAAATCACTTTAAAACAGGGAATTTGTGTCATAGAACCAGGGGCAGCCTCAGGCAGTTTGGTATCAAAAGGGTTGTTTTCACTAATCTTTTCATCATCATCATCATCATATCTCCATTTTCTTTGCTCCCAGTGGTGGGGGATTAGCAGGATTGTACGGATGTCAGACTAGATGCCTTGCAGCATTTGTTCTGGCCCTTTGCATTCTGTGTTTAAATCCCACTGTGGCTTATTTGAGTGGTAAACTTAATCCCTCACCCAGTTTGACCCGGTACCTTCGGTACCTTTAGCAGAATCCACTCTTTTGCAAACGTTAAGGACAGGTTTCCAGTTTTGGAAGCTCTGTAACAGATCATAGTCACTGCTTTGTGACCGAAACATTAAAAAAGAAAAACGATTTCTAATATTGAATGGCCTTACTAACCGCAGCGACTTTATAGAGTAGCTCAAGTACATTTTATCATATCATCAGCACCAAAAGATTGATTTATCTTCATTAGATCAAAGAGTCTACTCTATGTTGTGTGGTCTGTTTTGTTTTTTTTTTCATGACTGATAAAGTGATAACCAATTTGGTGAATATTCGTGTCCTAGTGGTTAGGGTATTTGGCTTACAATTGTTGGGTTGTGAGTTCAATTCCTGGTAGTGCATTGTCTTCTTCAGTAAGACACTTCATTTTACATTTCTCCAGGCCACTCAGCTGGCAAACAGTTCCACCTATAATTCCAAGGGCCAGCCTTGTCACATTCTGTGTCACGTATCTCCCTGAGAACTATGTCATGGGTATGCTTGTCTATGGACCACTCAGTCACTTGCATGTTAATTTCACAAGCTGACTGTTCAGCTGATTGGATCAACTGGAACCCTCGTCTTCACGTAACCAATGGAGTGCCAGTAAGAAGGTAGTAGGAAGGGAGTTATGGAAGAGAGAAAGTGATTGCTATATGTTGCTGGTTGGTAAGGATTTTGAACTGAAAAGCAGCATGAATCATCATCATCATCATCATCGTTTAACATCCATTTTCCATACTAGCACAGGTTGGACAGTTTGACCGGGGTCTGGGAAGCCAGGAGGCTGCTCAGGCTCCAGTCTGATCTGGCAGTGTTTCTACAGCTGGATGCCTTTCCTAACGCCAACCACTCTGTGAGTGTTGTGCATGCTTTTTACGTGCCACCGGAGGCTGGCAGCGGCCATGATCGGTTGGTGCTTTTTACGTGCCACCAGCACACAAGCCAGTCAAGGCGGTGCTGGCATCGGCCATGTTCAGATGGTGCTTTTTACATGCCACTGGCAACAATAAAGATAACAGCATGATGGATAGGAGTAGAGGTATATAATGGTAAGTAGGAATGGTGGATGTCAATGAAGAGTAGTTTGAGGTGAAAAGAGACAGTGATGGCATGGAATAAAGAAAAGTAGTAGTCTGGGGAAAACAAAGGGATGATGGTGAGGATGTTCATTATGTACAGAAGTTTTGGGACAAGCCAACTCCAAGCTGGAGACAGCATGTCTGATATTAGCTGGATTATAGTCCAGCTAATTGTCAAAGTCTCTAGAATGTAGCTCCAACCTTTTCCAATAAAACTACATTAGATGTAGACATTTATAGCCTGAGCAAATGCACCAAAGTGAATCATCAGTTTCAAACTAATTGTGTGTGTATGTGTGTATCATATTATATTAACATTTATTATATCGTCATTGTTTTAATGTCATATTAAGAGTCATTAAAAATTGGGCACTTTTGGAGTTTAGATGTATATTTTTGGTTTTGTTTCAGCTTGTTAGCTATAACCATGCTACAATACTAGCATAAAAAGATGTAGTTTTAAATATTGTAAAAGATCGTGTGTAATCTGTTACCATATATAATACAGATCTTGATTTGGTTGGGAGGGGGGACCTAAATTGCCTTAAAAACTGAAAATATCATCATCATTATTCAATGCTGGCATAGGTTGGATAGTTTGACTGAAAACTGGTAAGCTGATTTGCCATGGTTTCTACAGCTGAGTGCCCTTCTTTACACCAACCACTCCAAGAGTGTTGTGGCTGCTTTTTATGTGCCACCAGCATGGGTGCCAGTTACGAAACACTGGCATTGGCCACAACTATAGTCTCACATGGCTTTGAGAGGTCTTCTCAAGCCCATTATATTACCAGAGGTCCCTGTTACTTGTCACTACCTCATGTAATCACAATGATTACTGAAGTAAATAAACTATGAACCAATACATTAGTTTTTAATATTTCATTTTATATAAATAAATTTATATAAAATAAATCATCATCATTTTAATGTCCACTTTTCTATGCTAGCATGGATAGGACAGAATTTGTGAAGGTAGATTTTCTATGACCAGATGCCCTTCTTGTCACCAACCCTCAACTATCCAACCAAGAGAAGGCCAGGATATTCAGCTCACAATTAAAAGGCTGTGGCTTCAATTCCCAGTGGCACATTGTGTCCTTGAGCAAGACACTTTATTTCTCATTGCACCAGTCCACTTAGTTGGCAAAAATGAGTTGTACCTATTATGTAATGGGTTGGCCTTACCATGCTGAATCTCTCAGAACATGTTAAAGATACACATGCCTGTGAAGTGCTCAGTTAATTTCACAAGCAGTTGTTCTGTTGTTGATTGGATAAACTGGAACGCTTGTCATTATAACTGACAGAGATCTCGACCAATTCTTCCTCATGACTAGTCATGTTTTTAAATAAAATTGGAAATGGACACCACTTGTATGACAGTGATGCTTGTTTACAACATCTGCATGGTGTCAACATGAGAATACATAAACACACACCTGCTCACATGTGCACACACACACCATGATTGGTTTCTTTCTGTTTATCAAATCTGCTCACAAGGCTTTCATCAGTATAGGACTACAGTAGAATAGAAGAAGACACTTTCCCAAGATGCCACAGAGTATATCTCAAAACTGGAGATTGGAAAATTTTTTGGTATTATTTATTTGCCAAACCTTTTCCAATCTCCTGTTTTGATATTATTACTTTGCACAAAATATTTCCCAGTATTTTCAACTCTTGTGGATACCTCACACAATTACAACATCTACACACACATTTGGAATAACAAAATAAGCAGATGTGCTTGAAGAGGTCATAGCTTGGATTTTAACATTGTGTGTGTATGTGTGTTATGATGATAGAGACTTTTCGATCTCATGTCACAGTATAGTTTAATCATTTAATTTTATAAAGATGCACGATATCAGTTGTACCCAACCTGGGGTCCACGCACCCCCAGTGGTCTGCAAAGGTAGTACTAGGGGTCTGTGAACTAAATTCAGAATCTCATATATATATATATATATATATATATGTATGTATACCGGAGTAAACACATAAATGCGAAACAAGGTGGTAAAAAGAATACTCAAATACTAGAGGCAGAGTAATATGCTTTATTAAAAGCAGCACAAATATCACGTAAACTGTTACTCAGAGTTTCACGTTCCTATTCGTCGGACAGTTTTGTTAGAATGGAGCAGAAATTATAATATAACCAAACGTAAAATAGTTTAAATGATACACTTTTCAAAATGGAAAGGACCAATGAAACAACACCATTTTCAAAACTCTGAGTAACAGTTTTTGTGATATTTCTGCTGCTTGCCAACCCCCTTTGCTTGTGAAGACATGTTGGGGCAAGCGAAATCGAAATCGAATTGAACCAGCCAGGATCCCTGGTCTGGTGGTACGTAAAAAGCACTATCCGACTCGTGGCCGATGCCAGCACCGCCTCGACTGGCTTCCGTGCCGGTGGCACATAAAATACACCAATCCGACCATGGCCGTTGCCAGCCTCGCCTGGCACGTAAAAAGCACCCACTACACTCACGGAGTGGTTGGTGTTAGGAAGGGCATCCAGCTGTAGAAACATTGCCAGATTAGACTGGAGCCTGGTGCAGCCTTCTGGCTTCCCAGAACCCCGGTCGAACCGTCCAACCCATGCTAGCATGGAGAACGGATGTTAAACGATGATGATGATGATGATAGATACATACATACATAAGGGTAAGCATATTAAAAGGGATCCATGGTAAAACTCATTTAAATAAAATGATTGGGAATCACTGATATAGATCTGAGTGACAAAATTAAGGTTTATTCTCAATGTAAGGATAGCCTAAACTTATATTTCTATAAAACTGATTTGTCATATAGAATATCATACAGAGCTTGCCTTTTAGGTCAACATAGAATAGCAATCCTTGTATTCCTTCTGATGTGTGGGTGATAAAAAAAGAAGTCTGACAACATATCTCTGTAACATTGATATCTCAGTGTGAACATTAGAACTTGCTTGACAAGTTTGATAATAATCTGAAAAATCCATTGCTAACAAAGGAATTGAAGAAAATTAAACTGCAACCAATCAAAGACTTCTTCATATGAAGTTTCTTTACAAATATCACTATAAAATGAATTGGTAGCATATTAATTAATTTACTGCTAATGATGATCGTAAAGGGGCTTCTCTCATAGCCCTTTTGATTCTAACCAGTCTGAATCAGCCCCTGGTTCTGTGATGTAAACTTCCTGTTTTAAAGAGTTTTAAATTAAAACCTACCATCAAAATTTTCAAGTTCTGAACTCCAGCTTAACCCTTTGGTATTCAGATTATTCTGTCAAATGTAATGCTTATGTAATCAAATTGTTTTGAATTAACCATGCAAAAACATCGTAGTATTGAAATTTTGAGGATGTGATTGCTTATTCTTAGAATGACATTGTACAATAAATGTGAGAAGCCAGATCTGGCCAGTTTGAACATAAAACAAGTAGAATATTTGGGGCTGGATTTGGCCGGTTTGAATGCTAAAGGGTTAATGACAGTTATGACGGTACATTTCAACAGGAATATGATTGCAAAAGTGGTAAATTCTATTAATTCTTGAGCATATTTATGTTGGAGTAACTAAGTAAATACTAATTTCAAGTTTTGGCACAAGGCCAGCAATTTCAGGGACAGGATTAAGTTGATTACATCGACCACAGTGCTCAACTGGTGCCCTTTTTTTTATTAATACTCCACCACCACCCGCAAGTTGAAAGGCAAAGTCAGCCTCAGAGAAATGTGAACTCAAAATGTAAAGATGGACAGAATGCTGCTAACGATTCTGCCTGCTCACTGCCTTAAGGAAATAATATTCTTTTATTTGTTTCAGTCATTTGACTGCAGCCATGCTGGAGTACCACATTTAGTCGAACAAATCGACCCCAGGACTTATTCTTTGTAAGCCTAGTACTTATTCTATCAGTATCTTTTGCCGAACTGCTAAGTTACAGGGACGTAAACCCACCATCATCGGTTGTCAAACGATGGTGGAGACACACAGAAACATAAACACACACACACACGTGTGTGTGTGTATATCTCTTATGATAAAAGGCAGATTTTCTCTGCCTGTTCCCATGTTCCTTTTTAATACAATTCTACAATATAGAATTTCTTCAATTAGAATTTACCTATGATTTTTGGAAGTAGATTCGATTGGGTCATGGCATATAAAGTTTTTTTCAATTTGACCCCCAATTAAGCAAAAATTCAAGAAAAGTAAATATTTTACGATTTGCCTCTCTAATTTCAACTGCTTCACTCCTGCTATTACCATACTTTCTCCTACTTTCTCTTTGCAAGTGTACCTTAAACCACTACTCAAAAAAATACAGAGCAAACGGAAACAAATAAATACATAATGATTTACTCCTCACACAATTTCTTCAATTGGAATTTACCTATGATTTTTCGAAGTACATTCTATTCGGTCATACTCTCTTTTACTCTTTACTCTTTTACTTGTTTCAGTCATTTGACTGTGGCCATGCTGGAGCACCACCTTTTAGTACTTATTCTATCGGTCTCTTTTTGCCAAACCGCTAAGTGACGGGGACCTAAACACACCAGCATCGGTTGTCAAGCAATGCTAGGGGGACAAACACAGACACACAAACACACGGATACATATATATATATACATATATACGACAGGCTTCTTTCAGTTTCCGTCTACCAAATCCACTCACAAGGCATTGGTCGGCCCGGGGCTATAGCAGAAGACACTTGCCCAAGATGCCACACAGTGGGACTGAACCTGCAACCGTGT
Organism: Octopus sinensis; assembly: GCF_006345805.1. Classification (NCBI taxonomy): domain Eukaryota; kingdom Metazoa; phylum Mollusca; class Cephalopoda; order Octopoda; family Octopodidae; genus Octopus; species Octopus sinensis. Next base: position 23,553,799 of record NC_043000.1, on the reverse strand, counting down.
GGTGTCATATAAATTTCTTTCAATTTGACCCCCAATTAAGCAAAAATTTGAAAAAACTCAATATTTTACGATTTCCCTCTCTCACTTCAAAGGCTTTACTCCGCCTATTAGCACACTTTCTCTTTACACACATAGACACGCAAACATATACATATATGACAGTGTCAATTGTTGAAAGAAAATTGTAAGCTAAGAAGGTGTGTGTGCGTGCGTGCGTGTGTGTGTGTGTAGGAAGTGAAGGATAAAAATATGGCAAGAAGTGGACAGATGTACATATATACATACATCCATGCATACATAGATGTGTGTGTGTATGTATGTGTATTAATGTGTGTGTGTTATCTCTCTCTATATAAAGCTGAAGTTGTCTGTGTGCGCCAGGTTTGGTAGCCTTCAACTAACACTATCTCCTCCGAGACCCTGTGGCACAAGTTGACCAAAATTGAGAGTATGATAGAAGGGTTGCTCTTCCTTCCGTAGAAGATAAAATTCAAGTCGGATCAAGTTAACACCAAAAATTATTTACATCAAAAAGGTGCTTTTTTCTTTGAAAATCCCTATTTTTTACGATTTTTTCACTGCTGTGTCGCCACTTTTCGGTGTATTTCAACCAGAAAAATGTTTACTTGAAGAGAATAACAAGCTACATCATGCAAAATTTTTACTTTTCAAAAATTCCAATTCCAGTGGGTTGAAACAAACCCGAGCAACGCCGGGCGATACTGCTAGTATATATATATATATAGACGACGGTCTTCTTTCAGTTTCTGTCTACAAAATCCACTCACAAGGCTTTGGTCAGCCTGAAGCTGTAGTAGAAGACACTTGCCTAAGGTACCATCAGTAGGACTGAACCCAGAAGCATGTGGTTGGTAGGCAAGCTACTTACCACACAGCCACTCCTGCACCACGCAAAATTGTTGCCTTCAAATGAGATGAATACCTTGTCAGTGAAACTGAAGCCCATCGTATGTGTATGTGGGAGTGTGTTCATATCAGTGAGTTCATATTTCCCTTCATTTTCTTGTGTGTTTGCTGGTTGTAAACAAAATCCTCACAGCTCATGCAGGCAATGTTGTTTGCTTGCTGTCTGCTATGAAAGCATGTCCAGGCTTGTTGATATACTCTTTACTCTCTTTTACTTGTTTCAGTCATTTGACTGTGGCCATGCTGGGGCACTGCCTTTAGTCGAGCAAATCGACCCCAGGACTTATTCTTTGGAAGCCTAGTACTTATTCTGTCTCTTTTGCCGAACCGCTAAGTTACGGGGACGTAAACACACCAGCATCGGTTGTCAAGTGATGTTGGGGGGACAACACAGACACACACACATATATATATATTTATACATATATACAACGGGCTTGTTTCAGTTTCTGTCTACCAAATCTACTCACAAGGCTTTGGTTGGTCCGAGGCTATAGAGGACACTTGCCCAAGGTGTCACGCAGTGGGACTGAACCCGGAACCATGTGGTTGGTAAGCATTTCATATAACAAAAGATGCATTCCAGTGGTGTCGTTTGTTTCGTGTTCTCTGCATAACTATGTCCAGGTTGTTCATTGTTTGGAGAAATTACCTTGCTTAATACCAGCTGAGGGTTGTCATCAGGAAGGGCATCTGGCCATAAAATCCCTGCCCCACTATAGTCTTGTTTGATTTATGCAAGGATGGAAAAAAGTAAACATCAAAACAGTTACGATATATAAATGTGTGTGTGTGTGTGTGTGTGTGAGAGAGAGAGAGAGGTGGGGAGACACTCAACAGGGAAGATGCACTATGAAATAAAACAAGTGTTTAGCTCCATTTCAGCCATCATTGAGTAAATTTACAATCTAAGGTGCTCCAGCTGTGGCCATCCTATTTCTTTTATATCTAGGACTAAATTTTTCTATGTATCCTTTACTTTTTTAAAAGGTATAATTTGAGGCATATTTGGCTGCCATATTTTTGCAAGTCAGGCAGTTCATGTTTACATTTCCCTCGTGGATGCATCATAACTGCAAAGCTTGGAAGTTTTCTCTGTGTAGTTCTGAATCTCACAATCTCTATGTCTCACCCATTAGTTTAATGCAGTTGAACTATTCAACACATGATTGTAAAGCTAAGGGGGGAAAAGAAACACAAAAACGTATTCTTTTTGCTGAAAAATTAACTGGTGTTACCATTGATATTCAATACTTGATAAAAGAAAAAAATATGCACAAATCTAAATGTGAAGAACTTGTTCATGTTCAACAAAGCATTTTTAATTTTTTTCATTGCTATTCACAAGGAAAATATGAAGATAATCCAGTGCTTAAGTCAAACTACTTTCTTGGCAGATATTATAATTTTTATCAAAATATATATATATATATATATATATGTAAAGTGGATCTGTCTACCTTAGAATAAGACAGACAGATCTGTTTTGCAAATAATAAAAAAGACTAATTGAAAATGAAACAGTGGAAACAATTTATGTTAATGTGAAAATGTCTGCCAAATTGATCGTTGATCTCCATTACTGCCGCTGTTAACGATGATGATGCTCTTATTAAAAAAAAATACTATTCAAAACTTGTCTGAGAGTGATAACATTCACTATATTTTTTATGTTCGTCTTCATATCATTTAATTGCAAACTAATCTTGAGTATGTGTCTGTATATATATTCATATATATGTTAAACTGTCTTTAAATGATATAAATATTATCAGTCGAGTAATGCCAAATAGCAAATTTGGTAACCAAAGTAGATAGTTGAAATGTTTGCTCAAATTTCAACAAAATATCATATCTCTGCCATTTCATTTAAAAGAAGGTATACTGTAGAAATTGATACACTAACTTATATATAGTCTCATAGTCCCCTCTTGTTTCTCCTTACACTTTATCTCCTGCCTACTGAGAAGTGGGTCTTGTGGGACCCTTTACAGTAAATAACCCTTGAAGAATTTTAACACGTAAAAAGTACCAATGCTTAGTACACTCTGTAAAATTGTTGGCATTAGGAAGAGCATCCCACCATAGAACCCATGCCAAAACAGAGACAGCTGGAACTTGGGCAGCTGTCCAGAGCTCCGGCCAAACCGTTCAACCTATGCCAGCATGGAAAATGGATGTTAATTGATAATACTCTTTACTCTCTTTTACTTGTTTCAGTCATCTGACTGTGGCCATGCTGGAGCACCGCCTTTAGTCGAACAAATAGACCCCAGGACTTATTCTTTGTAACCCTAGTACTTATTCTATTGGCCTCTTTTGCCGAACCGCTTAGTTACGGCAATGTAAACGCACCAGCATCAGTTGTCAAGCGATGTTGGGGGAACAAACAGACACACAAACACACACATATATATACATATATACAACAGGCTTCTTTCAGTTTCCGTCTACCAAATCCACTCACAAGGCTTTGGTCGGCCCGAGGCTATAGTAGAAGACACTTGCCCAAGGTGGCACGCAATGGGACTGAACCCAGAACCATGTTGTTGTTAAGCAAGCTACTTACCACACAACCATTTTCTTCTGTCAAAATATTGTCATCATCATCATAATCATCATAGTTTTTACATCTGCTTCTTCCACACAAGCATGGATTGGATGAGACTTGTTGAGGTAATATTCTATGGTTGAGTACCATTCTTGTTTATTTTCAAGTAAAGAACTTTTGTTCCATTGGTCTTTGCAAAGTCATTCTGCTGAGCTGTAGGAAGAACATAAATACCATCACTGCTTAAGCAATGTGAATGTGAAGAGACATGAAGACAAATGCATATACACACATCCATGTGTGTGCATGCACACATATTCACATGCCTGGATTCTACATAGTTTCCACCTACCAAATTTCACTCTCAAGGCCATAAAAGAAGACACTTGCCCAAGATATCATGCTGTAGGACTGAACCTTCAGAAAGTAATATTTATGTTGTTGTTCAGCCATAGATCAGCCCTGATCCAACAGACCTGTGTTGAAAAGTTTTCCTGCTATAACCTTCCTATCTTTTCAGATTTAGTGTGTCTAAGACTGCATTACTTTTTAAAAACCATTCGGTACGATTGGTGGTGGTGGATTTGGCTGCTTTTTCTAGCAAGTCGACACAATGCAGCTCCTCGTATAATTTTGTGGTAACCAAGCTAGCATTGATAAAATATATTTCTATATATTGCATGTGAACATTGATCAGATAAGATAGAAACAAACAAAACAATCACATGAGATCTGCTGCTTGTTTATTTTTCTTCTTCCTATTTCCACCCTCCTGCCTCTCCAATGACCGTATTTCAATGGAATATAAAATGGTAAGCTGGCAGATTCATTAGAGTGTTAGAAAAACGACTTAGCAATATTTATTCTGATTAACCCTTTTGTTACCATATTTCTCTCTTACTCTTTACTCCTTTACTTGTTTCAGTCATTTGACTGCAGCCATGCTGGAGCACCGCCTTTGGTCGAGCAAATCGGCCCCAGGACTTATTCTTTGTAAGCCTAGTACTTATTCTATCGGTCTCTTTTGCCGAACTGCTAAGTTACAGGGATGTAAACACACCAGCATCGGTTGTCAAGCAATGTTGGGGGACAAACACAGATACAAACATACACACACACACATGTATACGATGGGCTTCTTTCAGTTTCCATCTACCAAATCCACGCAGTAGGACTGAACCCGGAACCATGTGGTTGGTAAGCAAGCTACTTACCACACAGCCACTCCTTCTGTTGAGATGCTCTGTGTTTCTTTCAATTAATTTTAAGTATAACAAAGAATTTAGTAAAATAATTTAATTATCATTAAGCTAGTATTTAGGAACATAAATTGTGACTAAGGTTTGGTGGAAGATTTTAATTCAGAACTTTTGGACACAAGACTTTTGTACTGGTTTCAGCCGGGTTGGTATCGAAAGGGTTAAATTAATCATTTGTTAAACTTTTTGTTACCATATTTCTGTTGAGATGTCTGTGTTTCTTTCAATTAATTTTAAATATAAGAAAGAATTTTGTAAAATAACTTAGCTATCATTAAGCTAATGTTAGGAACATAAATTGTGACTAAGGTTTGGAAGATTTTAATTCAGAACTTTTGGAAACAAGACATTTATACCACAGAGCCTGAGGTGATTTCAGCCAGGTTGGTTATGAAAGGATTAAGTCGGTGAGCTGGCTGAATCGTTAGCACGCCAAGCAAAATGCTTAGCAGCTTTTCATCCATCTTTACATTCTGAGTTCAAATTCTGCCTTTTATCCTTTTGGGAGAGGGCAGTCGATAAAATAAGCACCAGTTCAGCATTGGGGTTGATGGAATCAGTTTACACCCACCCCCACCGAAAAAAAATTGCTGGCCATGTGCCAAAACTTGACCCCAAAATTATTTGTTTCACTTCTTTATATTCTCAGTTCACACCCCCACCAAGATCAACTTCGCTTTTCATTCTTTTGGGGGGGTCGATAAAATAAAGTATCAACGGAATACAGAGGTCAATAATATCAATTAACCCTCCATTCTCATAACTGCTGGCTTCGTGTTTAAATCAGCAACAATATCTAAATTGAATATAAATTAGAATCTTAGTGGAAAGAATTCCACTAGTGGATTCTTCAAGCTCAGCTAACTTGCAGGAGACTTAGCTATTGACCAAGAATGAGCTGATTAAATAATGTCCATAGTTTCAGTTGGTCATGATTAGGAATCCAGCCAGAAAGTATAATGATGATTGCTTCCGTTAGGTCCCTATGGAGGAGGAGGTGCCTGAGGACTCTACTCCAACAACCTTCTCAGAAATAGTAGACAAAGAAGATGGATGGATATATAATTTTAAATGTTTAATTATCAATAAATTATAAACTAATGCATATAATCCATTTTGTAAAATTGTTGCCTATAAAATATTATTAGTTTCCATTTTTTTTTTTTTTTTTGCTTAATTAAAAAGCAATGTTGCCTTATCATAAATGAGAAATTCTATTACTTAGAAAGAAATTAAAGTTTTAAAATTAATTGGAATTTTCCATAACAGAGGGAACTGAGATAGTGGAACATTAGCTTAATGGGCTTAGAGTTTTCAGTCACCCCCTCTCTCTCCCCCTCCCCCTTCTCTCTATCTGTCTCTCTCTCTCTGTTTAATCTTAGGATTAAACTCCAGTGTAGCTGTGTGATTAATAAGTTTGCTTCTGAACCTTATGGTCTCAGGTTCATTTCTACTGTATTGCACCTTTGTGTCTTCTATATGTCTTCTATTATAGCACTGGGCTGACCAAAGTCTCCTGAGTGAAATTGGTGGACAGAAATTGAAAGTAGCGAAAGTACGGCGGCGAGCTGGCAGAAACATTAGCATGCTGGGCGAAATGTTTTAGTGGTATTTCATCTGCCGTTACGTTCTGAGCTCAAATTCCGCCGAGATCGACTTTGCCTTTCATCCTTTCGTGGTCAATAAATTAAGTACCAGTGAAACACTGGGGTCGATCTAATTGACTTAATCTCTTTGTCTATCCTTGTTTGTCCCCTCTATGTTTAGCCCCTTGTGGGCAATAAAGAAATAAGAAATTGAAAGTAGCCTGCTGTGTGTGTGTGTATGCCTTTAAGTTGATATCACATGAGGGTTGTAAATGAGCATCACCATTATACAAGCAGTGTTGTTTGTTCCCTGTCTTGCATGAAAAGCTGGTCTAGTCAGGGGAAATATTACCTTATCTGGAAACAGGTGAGGGTTGGTGACAAGAAGTGTATCTGGCCTTAGAAAATCTGCCTCAACAAAATTCCGTCTGACCCACACAAGCATGGAAAAGTGGACATTAAATCATTGATGATGATTATGAATTTAATCCCAGGATTATTTGTTGCTTTTTTGTGTGTTTGTGTTTCTCTCTCCAGATTTGATAAAGCAAGTTTCAGCAATATATTAAAATCAGTTACAGCAATTACAGTCCTTATAACAATAATGCTTTTATGCCTGGTAACACATAAACAATATTAATTGAAAACAATTAGCTTGTTTGTTAAGCCTTAAAATAATAAATTATTACATGGATCTAAGGATTTCTCAAGTAGCCTGACTGGCTGTAACTTGTTATTCCTACTGATAATTAAAACTATCAGTATATTTTTTTATATGCTTTTTGTGGGGGTTTTTTCCTTACAAATGTTAATTGTTTTTAGAACAGTTTTATCACCACACTCCTTGTATTGTTCGTGTGCAACATGATTGCAATAATATCAACTTTAATAAATAATTTGAGATAAGGTGTATATAAACTGACTTAGAACATAGAAAGTATACATACAGGGTCACATGGTTCCCAGCCCCAGGAAGATCTGGGATGAGGTGGTGAAGTATGACCTTCGGATGTTGGGCCTCACCGAGGTGATGACAAGTGACCGAGATCTTTGGAGATATGCTGTGCTTGAGAAGACCCAGCAAGCCTATTTAAGAGTACCCTTCAATCATTGGGCAATAAACAGCACTTGCGAAAACCTGTTGAAGCAAGTGAAGTGATTGTCATGGCCAGTGACAGTACCACCTGATTGGCATTGCTTCATCTGCAAAGTCCAACTGAGCTCGCAATGTTTTACTATTGTCATCATTACATGTACACATTCACATACATGCTGGCAGAATCGTTAGCACGCCTGGCAAAATGCTTAGTGGTATTTTGTCTACCGTTACATTCTGAGTTCAAATTCCGCCGAGGTCGACTTTGTCTTTCATCCTTTCGGGGTCGATTAAATAAGTACTAGTTACGCACTGGGGTCAATGTAATTGACTTAATCCCTTCGTTTGTCCCCTCTGTGTTTAGCCCCCTGTGGGCAATAAAGAAAGAAATATTAGTTTTCTGTTCAGTTTTGAGAACAACATTGGGGGTGAGGTAGGGATTTGTTAATTCAGTTTTAATTCTTCCTTTGACTTTAAAATTCACCTGTAAATGGCAAAGCTTTTTCAAAAGTTACATAATAGTCCCTTTGACTGGTATAACTGCTAGTTTGGTTTTTAAAAACATCTTGGGACAAGTATGGCTTGTTTGCATTTAACCCTTTTGATGTCAACCCATCTGAGACTGTCCCTAGTTCTGTGTTATAAGCTTTCTGTTTTCAAGTGGTCTGAATATAAACCTTTCATCAAAATTTTATGTTAATTTGTTCCAAACGCTACTTAATAATGGCAGTTACCTTAGTAAAGTCTTTGTAACTTTAAAAGTTAACTTAAACAAAGGCTGTGCATTTCAGCAAGAATAGATGTTTTGCAAACAACTTGCACATGCAAGTGCTAACAGTTGAGAACTCCACATACCAGAACCCAGCAAATGTATGGGGTCGTCAGGAGAAAATGCGCACCATTTTGGGGCCTACCTCTTGACAGCATCAATGAGCACTGCCCACCCCCCTCATTGATATGAGGCCCCCGCTTGTTAGATCAACTGGTTATCAAATAAAGCTCAATATTCTTCTAGTCATTGCTCATCATCTCTTTTTAACCAAATCCAGTGGCTAACCTTTTCCACTGTAGTTTGGATATCAGTGATGGTGGTATTTACTTTATGGAAGGTGGCGAGCTGGCTGAAGCATTAACATGCCAGGCGAAATGCTTAGCGGTATTTCTTCTGCTGTTATGCTCTGAGTTCAAATTCCGCCGAAGTTGACTTTGCCTTTCATCCTTTCGGGGTTGATAAATTAAGTTATGCACTGGGGTCGATGTAATCAACTTAATCCGTTTGTCTGTCCTTGTTTGTCCCCTCTGTGTTTAGCCCCTTGGGGTAGTAAAGAAATAGGTATTTACTTTATGGTGAGTTGGGCCTAACGATAACAGCAGTCGTCTCACACTGTCTCCAGCAAACCCTACATCCAAGGGTTAAGGCATATATAGCTCTGAATATGATTATGTTTACATGCATTGTATTTTGGGGCATCCAACTGTAGAAACCTTGCCAAATGGTCAACTGGAGCCTGTTGCAGCTCTCTGGCTTGCCAACTCCTGCCAAACAGTCCAACCCGTTCCAGCATAGAAAACAGATGTCAATTGATGATGATAGTGATGATGATGATCTGTGCAAATGGTGTATGACAGACCTACTTGTAGACAGCATTCATGAAGTTTTGGCATTGCTTATTTGACAGCAGATTTTTTTCTCTCTCATTCTCTATGTGTGGGTGAGCATATTTCTCTTTTTGTGTCTGAGGAGAGAGAAAGTGTTTATCTCAATTGTGCTCAATTAATAAATTGCAATCTCTCTCTCTCTCTCCCCCTCTCTCTGTCTGAGGAGAGAGAAAGTGTTCTTCTCAATTGTGCTCGATTAATAAATTGCGATCTCTCTCTCTCTCTTTGTGTCTGAGGAGAGAGAACGTGTTTATCTCAAATTGTGCTCAATTAATAAATTGTAATTCTCTCTATATGTGAATATTTCTTTGCATGCACACATGCACACACACTCACACATTTGTTTATCTCCAGCACCAAACAGTGCTGTCACCAAACATCTAGTCAGCTGTGCCAACTCATCAGCCTCTAAACAGCAGCACCCACTTGTCTCTTTCTACGCTGTAGTGTAGCTATATTTCTAAACTGTTAGCATGCCAGGCAAAATGCTTAGCGATACTCTGAGTTCAAATTCCGCTGAGGTCAACTTTGTCTTTCATCCTTTGGGGATGGGGGGATGATAAAATAAGTGCCAGCTGAGCACTGGTGTCAATATAATCAACTTACACCCTTCCGCCAAATTGCTGGCCTTGTGCCAAAATTAGAAACCAATATTTTAGTGTCAATGATCTTGCCTATCTAACTTAGTGATCTTTCGCTTGGTTGGGAGTCTGTCCCAGATCTTGGGAAGAATTTTGAATACATGCATATATACACATGAAATTGTCAAAATTTAATTTTATCAGTGAAACAGTTAGCAATAGATAATGGATGAGTTTATATCCTGATGTGGGTGACTACCTGTGCCTGCTTGCTTGAAGCTTCATGTGTAATTGAGATATCATTATTTTCTGTTTTCATCTATGCTCAAACTAATTCAATTAAGAATCTCCATTTGGAGAGAGAAAGTCTGTAGATTCTGTCTAAAAATAAATTTGATATTTTTATTTTACTGAAGATTGTTAAACTTAGCAATGGTAGATTTTAGTGCTTAATTCTGCTGATTTATTTCTAGTCTCTTCAGTCATAGCTAAAAACCTTTACATTCCTGCCACGAAATTGAAGCATTGTTTGTTTATTTACTTATTTATGTGAGCGTGTTGTTTCTGTAACATTTAACATTTGAAGTTCCAAGCTAAGTTAATTTCATTACTAACATATTTTCTTTCATCTCTAATTTCTCTTGAATATTCCCTGATAATTCTGGTATTTTATGACTTTTGTAATATATTTATATCAGAGAGAGAGAGAGAGATAGAAATACACCCTTCTAAGAAAAAAATGTCTAACAAATATCTACTTCCGGTACAGGATAGAGATAATCTACCCCTGTGTGTACTTACATACTCTCACCTCTGAGGGACATCACTTGTGTCTGTAAGAGTCTGGGCACCACTTCATATAGATATCTATTTCTTTACTACCCACAAGGGGCTAAACACAGAGGGGACAAACAAGGACAGACAAACAGATTAAGTCAATTACATTGACGCCAGTGTGTAACTGGTACTTAATTTATCGACCCCAAAACAATGAAAGGCAAAGTCGACCTCGGCAGAATTTGAACTCAGAACTTAATGGCAGACGAAATACCTATTTCTTTACTACCCACAAGGGGCTACAAACAGAGGGGACAAACAAAGACAGACAAACAGATTAAGTCGATTATATCGACCCCAGTGCGTAACTGGTACTTATTTAATCGACCCCGAAAAGATGAAAGGCAAAGTCAACCTCAGTGGAATTTGAACTCAGAACGTAACGGCAGACGAAATACCACTAAGCATTTCACCCGGCATGCTAACGTTTCTGCCAGCTCGGCCACTTCATATAGATATCATCATCATTTTACATCCAGAATGAGACAATTAGGCACAGTTGTTTGGGTGCTGATAATTTGGCATAGCTCACTGGACACTCAGCTTGTTTCGGCAACAGTACTTTTTGGTGCTGGAAGCAGACATACACACATGCACATGCAGGAATATGCACGTGTGGATAGAAAAAAGGGATAAAGAAACATGATTGACATAAATACTTGCCATCTTTTCATACACATATAGAGAAATATGCTCACATGCATATACAGAATGTAGCATGGATTTTGTGAGTGAATGTAACCTCATGAATGTGATGCAGGACGTATATCAGGTATCAGTGGCGAGGCAGAGTTCATGGGGTCCGAATTGAACCTGCCTTCCCACTCCATCCGTAATAACTTCCGGTCTGTCTTATCATTCGATTTATTTATATTTTTGTGAATTATTAATGTCATCTTTATGTTATATCCATCCGTCCATCTGACCCCAATCAGATTGTATTGTCCCTTATCTATGTTGTCCCCTTGTGGGAAATTTAAAAAATCACACATATGCAGAAACAAGGGAGAAGAAAAGAAGCATTAAAACATCTGTTGTCAAATAAGTCAGTGTCAAATTAGTGGTGTCAAATGGATGGTGCCAAAACGGCTGTGTCCTTCTGCTTGGTTTCTATGACTAGATGCCCTTCTTGTCACCAACCATTTTACTGAGTGTAATGGGTGTATTTTCTTGGTGAGTCAGAACTAAAGAGAGCTCAAGATCTGTTATTTGTGTCAGTGCAATCTTTATTGTTGCCATTGTTTCTTTCTCTCTCTCTTTCACTCTCATATCATGGGATTTTCCTATTTAAAAAATTTCATTCCATAAATTCTAGATTCTCCCTTCATTGATTCCACAAGTGGAAGATGAGCCAATGAAGGAGCCTCTTTGTGGCTACTCTATCTGCTAGAAATAACAACCAAGTCTCTAACTGCACCTTACTGTCTTAGAGAAGAAAGGTTACCTTGAATTGTGTAGTTGTAGATGCACCATACCCAAGACAAAGATGGGTGGCTATGGCTGGAATGTCTTTCCAGGTCTGTTCACTCAGTGCTGGACCTGTAACTAAACATCTCTTATTCAACAATCTGTGTCATTTAAACCACTATTTTATATTATGTTTATGTGCTCTTACATGTGGTACTTGTTGCCCTAGACCAAAAAGTCGACTTTGCCTTTCATCCTTTCAGGATCGATTAAATAAGTACCAGTTACGCACTGGGATCGATATAGTCAACTTAATCCGTTTGTCTGTCTTTGTTTGTCCTCTCTGTGTTTAGCCCCTTGTGGGTAGTAAAGAAATAGGTATTTTGTCTGCCGCTACATTCTGAGTTCAAATTCCACCGAGGTCGACTTTGCCTTTCATCCTTTCGGGGTCGATAAATTAAGTACCAGTTACACACTGGAGTCAATGTAATCAACTTAATCCCTTTGTCTGTCCTTGTTTGCCCCCTCTATGTTTAGCCTCTTGTGGGTAATAAAGAAATAAGAACCTTCATTTGTTTAAGTCACAAGAGAACCCACCACCACCACATGCCAATGCTGCAATAATTTCATTAGATTTTATAAATCATGCTACGTCTGTTGGCAGTGTTCTGTTAAAAGAAAGTGCTGGTCTGTGGATTCAGTCCATTTGCCATCATACTTCATTAGCTCATGGAATATCTGTTCCCAAGCATTGGCATATTGGTTGTGTAGTTAAGAAGTTTGGTTCCCAATCACACAGTCTGCTATAGCCCCAGGTCAGCCAAAACCTTGTGAGTGGATTTGGTAAATCAAAACTAAAAGAAACCCATATTGTGTGTGTGTGTGTGTTTATTATCTTGATGTCATGTGATAGTTGTAAACAAGCATCACCATCATACAAATGGTGTCCTTCATCTCCAATCTTCCATGTAAACATGTATGATCATGAATAAAATATTATTTTACTTGGGAACCAGTAAACGGTTGGCATCAAAAAGAGCATCTAGTTGCAGAAAATGTGCGTCAACAGCTTCTGTCTGACTCATTCCAAACATGGAAAATTGGACATAAAAACAATGTGGCTATGTGGTAAGAAGCTTGCTTCCCAGCCACATGGTTCCAGGTTCAGTCCCACTGTGTGGCACCTTGGGCAAGTGTCTTCTACTATAGCCTCAGGCCAACCAAAGCCTTGTGAGTGGATTTGGTAGACAGAAACTGAAAGAAACCCGTTGTATATATGTGTGTGTATTTGTGTGTCTGTGTTTGTCCTCCCACCATCACTTGACAACCAATGTTGCAGTGTTTATGCCCCTGTAACTCAGCAGTTCAGTCAAAGAGACCGATAAAATAAGTGCTAGGCTTACAAAGAATAAATCCTGGGGTCGATTTGTTCGACTAAAGGCAGTACTCCAGCATGGCCGCAGTCAAATGACTGAAACAAGTAATATATATATATGTATATGTGTGTATATATATATAGGCAGGAGTGGTTGTGTGGTAAGTAGCTTGTCTACCAACCACATGGTTCCGGGTTCAGTCCCACTGCGTGGCACCTTGGGCAAGTGTCTTCTACTATAGCCTCGGGCCGACCAAAGCCTTGTGAGTGGATTTGGTAGACGGAAACTGAAAGAAGCCCATCGTATATATGTATATATATGCGTGTGTGTGTTTGTCCCCTAGCATTGCTTGACAACCGATGCTGGTGTGTTTATGTCCCTGTTACTTAGCGGTTCGGCAAAAGAGACGGATAGAATAAGTACTGGGCTTACAAAAGAATAAGTCCGGGATCGAGTTGCTCGATTAAAGGCGGTGCTCCAGCATGGCCGCAGTCAAATGACTGAAACAAGTAAAAGAGTATATATGCGTGCATGTATGTTTCTGTAAGTCATCACATTGTAACTATGTGAGTTAAAATTACAACTGTATTCTGTATTGAGTACTTTTTTTTCTCCTGCTTGTTTGCCCAGTAATTAGTAATTAGGTCACATTTGTGAATGTCTTATGTATACAAAACAGAAAAAAGAAAACCATGCTAAATATATTTCTCAGAAGAAGAAGAAGAAGAAGAAGAAGGACTATGGTAATAGCATGCAGAATGTCAGAATATAGTACCTTAACATGGATCAAGTATACGTCTAAAAGAACTTGCTGTAAATTTGAGGGAATATATATATATTAATAGTAGCAGCATGGTTAATTTGTTATCAGTCATCAAATAGATAAGATAGATTACTCTGTTTGACTTACATTGCTATTTATCTTGGCATATCACAAAGATAATCTTTTGGTGGTCTTGAATGTGTATTACTTAAGTTGTTCATAATATTTCACCATTTGGTTACCATATTTCTGTTGATGTATATTGTCTATGTTTCGGTTAATTTTGAAAGTAATAATAAAGAAGTTAGTGAAATAACTTTGTTGTTATTAACTCTTCACCATTCACGTTGTTCTGTCAAAAGCAATGCTTATTTATTCACATTGTTTTGAATTAATCATGGATTATCTACAAGCTGCAACTTTGCAATTTTGATGAGGTTAACTGTTAATTTTTAGAATGATATTATGGGGGTGATGTGATAGGTTACTTCTGGCCAGTTTAAACATAAAGCAGGTAGAATATGTTAGCCAGGTGTGGTAAGTAGCTTGCTTACCAGCCACATGGTTCAGGGTTCAGTCCCACTGCGTGGCACCTTGGGCAAGTGTCTTCTACTATAGTCTCGGGCTGACCAAAGCCTTGTGAGTGGATTTGGTAGACGGAAACTGAAAGAAGCCCGTCGTGTATATATATATATATATATGTATGTATGTATGTGTCTGTATATGTTTGTGTGTCTGTGTTTGTCTCCCCAACATCGCTTGACAACTGATGCTGGTGTGTTTACATCCCCGTAACTTAGTGGTTTGACAAAAGTTACTGATAGAATAAGTACTAGGCTTACAAAGAATAAGTCCTGGGGTCGACTTGCTCAACTAAAGGTCATGCTCCAGCATGGCCGCAGTCAAATGACTGAAACAAGTAAAAGAGTAAAGAGTAAAAGAGTTGAAATGCTTAAAGGTTAAAGTAATGTTTGGGACATAAATTAACATGAAATTTTGATGGAAGGCATTAATTTAGATCACTTCAAAACAGGAAATTGGTAGCAGAAAATCAGGGGTGGTCTCAGGCAGGTGTGGTATCAAGAGAGTTAAAAGATCTCCATGCAAAAATTGTTTGCAACTTCATTATGTATAATATTTCATTTAGAAAATGAATGCTGCTGCCTCTTACTGTTATATTACTTAGCTTCATATTGAAGTGTGTGTGTGTGCGAACAACTATTGGGTTACTACTTTATAGGGAACATGTTCGGGTGCAGACATGGCTGTGCGGTTGAGATGCTAACTTCCCAAATACATGATTTCGGGTTCAGTCCCACTGTGTGGCACCTTGGACAAGTGACTTCTAATATAGCCCCAGGCCAACCAAAGACTTGTGAGTCGATTTGGTAGACAGAACCTGAAAGAAACACATCGTACATGTTTGTGTGTTTGAGTGTCCCCCTGCCTTGATAGTTGTAAATGAGTATCACCATCATACAAGCAGTGTCGTTCATTTCCAGTCGTCCTTGAAATATGTCTGGCCATGCAAAAGTATTGCTTTGTTTAGAAATGGTGAATTTTTCCAGCCATAGAAAACCTATCTCAATAAATTCCATCAGACCCATGCAAGCACAGAAAGTGGCTGTTCAAACGGACAATAAAGCTTGGCATAGCCCTTCGGCTTGCCAGCTCTTGTCAAACTGTCCAACCTATGCCAGCAAGGAAGACGGATGTTAAATGATGATGTTCCATCCTTGCCTTATCCTTTGAAACCAAATGAATTATTCCACTCACCACCTAATCAAAAATAGATACTACTTCTATTTCTAATAGATTCCGCTCCTATTTCTTAGTTGACTTGGTCTGTTTAGGAAGATAAGCTTTCCTTTAATATAATACAATTCTGTTCTGATAATCCATTATAATATAGTTCTGTGCTCTGATAACTCTTTTACATGTTTAGAGGTTAGTCTCACAAGCTTATATTTGCTTAAAGGGGCAGCATTTAGTTTGTTGTTATATTAGTGTTTGTTCTGTTGTGTGTGGTTTTTGTTATTTTATTGGGTGTTAATCTTGTCAGAAATATCCAGGATTATTGAGTTTTGAAATCTACATCAAACAATCATCATCATTATTGTTTAACATCCGTTTTCCATGCTAGCATGGGTTGGATGGTTCGACCGGGGTCTGGGAAGCCAGGAGGCTGCGCCAGGCTCCAGTCTGATCTGGCAGTGTTTCTACAGCTGGATGCCCTTCCTAATGCCAACCACTCCGTGAGTGTAGTGGGTGCTTTTTACGTGCCACTAGCACAGGTGCCAGGAGAGGCTGGCAGCAGCCATGATCAGCTGGTGCTTTTTACGTGCCACCGGCACAGGGATCACAACTACAATTTCCATTGATTTTTGATGTTGATGTACTTGACTCGATAGGTCTCCTCAAGCACAGGGTCGAAACAGTGTTTCTTTACTTGCCACCTGCACAGGAGTCAATCCAGCAGCACTGGCAACGGCCGGGTGCCGGTCATAGGATTTGGTTCAGTCAATTAATTTTGAGCAATAAGTTAGGTAAGCAATGAACCTGTGACTGCCCTTGTTTTAAAGTGATCTAAATTAACTTCCATCAAATTTTCATGTTGTGTTCCAAATAACGCAGCAAGTTGGAAGAATCATTAGCATGCTGGGCAAAATGCTTAGCAGCATTTCGTCTATCGTTATGTTCTGAGTTCAAATTTTGCCATGGTCAACTTTACCTTTCACCCTTTCAGGATCGATGTAATCGACTTTCTCCCTTCCCTGAAATTGCTGGCCTTGTGCCAAAATTTGAAACCAATTTATGTTCCAAACATCACTTTAATAATGACAATCATTTCACTAAATTCTTCATTATTTTCAAAATTAAGGAATTGTATTTCAACAGAAACATGGTGAACGCGTTAAAACTGTCTGGAACAATAGTTATTTCATGCAAATATTTTGTGTGTGTGCCTAAATTGCTATTTCCAAAATTGATTGAATCCTTATTTTTATCAAACCAATTTTATTTGAATTGTTAATCTTCATCATCTCTATATCCAAGTTTTTCCGTGATGCCATCTTTTGAGCAAGTCTTGCCACCCATCGCAGTCCTTCATCATCTGGCTTGCACAGTCTGGCATGGGAAACTGCCAATTCTTGTTGCATTATATTGTTTTTCCTATTTGGCTCAATTCTTTGACACAAACCTTATACAGGGTGGACCAAAATGATCTGACACATTTGGAGGCTTAATAAAAGCACAAAATAAGAAATAATGCAAAGAAAAATTTTGTTTTCTGAATGTACATATAATGCCATTTTATTTCATTAAGTTTTAAAAATTAAATCAGCTAAATGCTTCCCATCATTGTCAACACACTGTTGGAGACGTTCATAAAAGTTATCAATAACTCTATGGATCATTTCTTCTGGAATGGTGAAATGTGATTTCTTCTTGTGGGGATATTTAAAATCAAAAAGTATCTGGTCATCGCCCTCGATCTATTGATGAATTAAAACGTGCAATTTGTGTAGAAATAGCAACCATTCCAGAAGAAATGATCCATAGAGTTATTGATAACTTTCATGAACGTCTCCAACAGTGTGTTGACAATGATGGGAAGCATTTAGCTGATTTAATTTTTAAAACTTAATGAAATAAAATGGCATTATATGTACATTCAGAAAATAAAATTTTTCTTTTCATTATTTCTTATTTTGTGCTTTTATTAAGCCTCCAAATGTGTCAGATCATTTTGGTCCACCCTGTATAAGTGAAAATCTTTTCATAAAATAGGTACTTCTGAAAGTTCTTTGGACAACATTCATGTTTAGACCTCTACCATTGAAGTAACATTAATAAGAAAATAGCTTTTTGACTTTGCTTTGAGTTGCGTAAATCTCTCCTTACTTTCACTAATACCCCAGTGGAACTGTACACTTGAATTACAACATTATTGGGTTTGTTGAGAAGATATTACCTTTAGAACATTCCTTGTCTTTGACTCATCAACACACATTTGTTAAGAGTGGTTAGTGACTGAAATCCGATCTGTTACTAAATGTAGTATTACTGAATCACAAGACTAACATAAAAATCTAATCAGCTAGCATTGATCTGGACTAAAAAGCAATACAAATCTCTCCACCAAGTTTTCAAATACTGGATGTGATTGTATGCATTTAATACAAAATTGTAAACATACCTTTCTAATTTCTGAAGTAAAAATAAGCAGAATAGTCTTGATATCAATATCTTATTTGGATATTGGTATCAAGAAACCCCTATGTTTTTCTCAGAATATCTTTTCATTCCTTTTAGAATTAAATAAAATCTTGACAAATGCTGCCATAGCAGGGGTGGGTTTTTTTTTCTTCTTTTGCTTGTCTTTAATTGGTCCAAGCCCAAGGAATATCAGGTTACAAAGGTTGGATGTACTTTGGAAGTAGATGATATGTCTCGGCTGTTTGTTCAATTCCTGTTTTTTTTTTTTTGTTGTTTTCTTTTTTCATGTCTATTATTGATATAGTTCACATGTAGATACGACATAATCAATGAGTGGATATTGACTCTCAGCATGACATCAACCGCCGTTAAGTAAAAATTAGTTTTTGATTAGCAAACTCACTTGCTATGCTGTGTTGGGGAAACATTTTTAGAATTAATTTGCTTCTTGCAAGAAGTTGCATGAAAGTAACTGATAACTAATCAACAAACTTTATTAACCCTCTCATATCTGGAACATTAACTTCAATCTTTTGTCATTTTGAAAGCATGCTAACTTAAATCATAAAATATATAATTATGCATAGGTGCAGGAGTGGCTCTGTGGTAAGCAGCTTGCCTACCAACCACATGCTTCTGGGTTCAGTCCCACTGCATGACACCTTGGGCAAGTGTCTTCTACTATAGCCTTGGACCGACCAAAGCCTTGTGAGTGGTTTTGGTAGATGGAAACTGAAAGAAACCTGTCATATATATGTATGGGTGTGTATATGTTTGTATATCTGTGTTTGTTCCCCACCAGCATTGCTTGACAAGCAATGGTGGTGTGTTTACGTCCCCATAACTTAGCGGTTCGGCATAAGAGACCGATAGAATAAGTACTGGGCTTACAAAGAATAAGTCCTGGGGTCGATTTGCTCGACTAAAGGCTGTGCCCCAGCATGGCCGCAGTCAGATGACTGAAACAAGCAAAAGAGTATGCAATTAACCCCAACTCCCTAAAATTACTGGCCTTGTGCCAAAATTTGAAATTATCATTATTGCATTAATGCAATTTATTGTGATATTATTATCAGGTCTATAAAGGTGGCACAGATGGTAACACACTGGCAGTAACTAATTTCGTTAATGAAAAAGCACCATCCAAACATGGCCGATGCCAGTGCCGCCTTGACTGGCTTCTGTGCCGGTGGCATGTAAAAAGCACCAACCAATCATGGCCACTGCCAGCTTCCCCTGGTACCTGTGCCAGTGGCACGTAAAAAGCACCCACTATACTCACGGAGTGGTTGGTGTTAGGAAGGGCATTGAGCTGTAGAAACACTGCCAGATCAGACTGGACCCTGGTGTAGCCTCCTGGCTTCCCAGACTCCAGTCGAACAGTCCAACCCGTGCTAGCACAGAAAACGGATGTTAAGCGATGATGATGATAACTAGGTTCAATTCCTGCCAAATTTTTATCCCACCAACACTTTTTTCTGCAAAATAAGTTTATCCTGTTCAGGGTATATTATTAGCATTATCCTGTGTTTGAGAATTTAAAAATCACTTCTTTAACTTTCTGAGACATCTCAACGCTTCTAAAGCAAACTTCGTTTGTTTGTTTATGTTCATCGTAATCTGAATTTATTATATTCAGTTCAATAGACTACAGCTGTTCTGTGTGTATGTGTGTGTGAAGGTCCACATAATATGTTATAGAAATTTATACAGGTGAAAGGGTCAACTACTGACTGAGGTACACCAAAACCCAAATAGTGTAAGGAGCAGAGACAACAGCAACAGGACTTTTTGCTTAGTATTCTTTTACTTGTTTCAGACATTTGACTGCGGCCATGCTAGAGCACCACCTTTATAAGAATATTTTTAAAAATTTTTATACCACTGATTAATTTGCTAACACATGTTTACAGTCTGCTTTCATAGCATGGACCAATGAAGCAATGTTTCTTGACTTGCTAGAAATAGCTTCTAAGTTCTCTCAAATTATTCCCTACTGCCTTAAAAGAACACTATAGATACTATTCTTGATATACAAAAAAGACAAGATAGTCATGGCTGGAATAATATCTTTGATTATTGATCTGTTCAATCAGTGCTGACCTGGAGCATAAAAACATCTTACCACCAAGAATTATTTGAAAATTAAAATGTTTAATCAGTTTTACAGTGGATAATAAAGGAACGACACAATGGACTCTTGTAGCCACTCACGTGGAACAAAGAATTCTCTCTATAGGCACAGGCCTATATACACACATACACATACACACATACATACATACATATTACAAGTTCAGGTTTTATATCTGTAATTATTGGGGCACTGAGCTATCTAACACTCTGCCTAAATACCAGTCTTGAGAAATTAGGCATCTCAAAACCAGAAAGTAGAAAGCTGATTCGAAGATTACAGATCCAATCCATCACTGGAACTGTAAAAGTCTGTAAAACTTTCCAGAATTTTATCATTTAAGTATATATGAGCATGTCTAGATATGCAACTATATGCATGAGAATACATACATAAAACAAAACATACTAATCTGCACATATACTTACATACATACAAAAATGCCCTGTTGTTGATGTTGAAATTTCTAGATCCTTGGATGTAGGTTAGAAACTGGCTCTTTCTTTATTAGCAAGAAATCTTGAAATAAAACTGAACAGTGACACACACACACACACACACACACACACTTTATTTATAGGTTAATAAGGTTACCATTGGTTTCATGCTGAAGTGGGGGATGAGTACCAATGTTCCATATGGCAGGCTTGATAATTGTTGAGAGATTTCTCTTAGGATGAAATTAATGGTAGCTTTGTTTAACCCACAGATAAAGAATATTTATCATACAAACTAACCATTTTGTCACTAATTAGAATAGTTTTCTCATTATTTGGTATTTTTGTGAACATTCAATTTAAACTATTTTTATATATTTGAACAAGTCTGATCAAATTGTTCTTTAATGGTATAGATGATTAAAACATAAACATAAGCATAGACATGCTATATGGTTAATTAGTTCTCTTCTGAACTATATGGCTTATAATTCACTAGCTGACCATGTGCCATCAATAATGACAGCTAATTGTGGTATTTTATATATAAATAAGGTACATAATAATCACACATACAAACATTCACTTACTTCCCTTGTACACGTACACATATACTCACAGAGTTGAAACGCTGATTTCTCACCTTCCTTCCTTATTCACCTATCACACCTTCCTTTCTCTCACTCCCCCTCAGTCAGGGCTATTACTCTCACTACTTCTCCTTCACTGAATTACTATTTTCTCCCTTCCTCCACGTCCGGCATGATTCTGGGCAAAATATATATATAAAAACAATATGCTCATTATTGCATTAGGAGATTCTTCCTGTGTGTATACTGTCAGATGATGTCTTGTGTATCTGCAGCTTGATCTGTGCCTCATAAATGGAATTTGCTAGATGGAAGCAGGAAGAAGCCCATTATATAATTGTGTGTGTGCACTTGAGTGTATATTCCTCTTGTTTAGC
This sequence comes from Octopus sinensis, assembly GCF_006345805.1. Taxonomy (NCBI): domain Eukaryota; kingdom Metazoa; phylum Mollusca; class Cephalopoda; order Octopoda; family Octopodidae; genus Octopus; species Octopus sinensis. The sequence continues at coordinate 23,531,998 of NC_043000.1, read as the reverse complement.
ATCCTTTTTTTCTTTTTTTTTAAACCCTTTTTACTTGTTTCAGTCATTAGACTGTGTCCATGCTGGAGTACCAATGCATTTTTTAAGCTTGGTACTTATTCAGTTGGTCTGTTTTGCTGAACCACTAAGTTATAGGAATGTAAATGTACCAATACTGGCTGTCAATGCTGGGGAACAAACTCATACCTGCACACACACACACACACGATAGGCTTCTTTCAGTTTCTGTCTATCACATCCACTTACAAAGCTTTGGTTGGCTCAAGACTAAAGTAGAAGACACTTGCCCAAGGTGCATGCAGTGGAACTGAACCCAGAACCACGTGGTTGGGAAGCAAACTTCTTACCATACAGCCACACATGCACCTATTCACACTTTTCCCAAACAAGTCACTTTTCAGTCAAATTCCATCATTTGTTAACAATCCTTTATAAAAGTGCATCCAAGATGGTTGTTGATTGATACTGCTGGGAATAATATCTGGAAATAAGTAAGGGTTGGCACCAGCAAGAGCTCCTGGCTGTAGAAAATCTGCTTCAACCAAAGTTTCATCGGAGCCATGTAAGCATGGAAAAGTGGCCATTAAAAAGATAATTATGTAATACGTTTGTTAGTGAAGTAGCAAAGATTATTGTTATTGCTATAAAGAAATAATTGTGATGTCTCCACAGAAAGACAGCAGGCTCTTACCAAAGCTTTGATCAAAACTTTGAGATGCTATCTGAACGAGTTTGATGCCAGGCCTGCCTGACTGGCTCCCATGCCGGTGGCACATAAAGAGCACCCACTTCACTCTCAGAGTGGTTAACGTTAGGAAGGGCATCCAGCTGCAGAAACATTGCCAGATCAGATTGGAGCCTGGTGCAGCCGCTGGCTCTCCAGACCTCAGTCAAAACATCCAACCCATGGAAAATGGACATTAAACAATGATGATGATTGTGGTGTGTGTGCTGACAACTTTGGTTTCATGAAAACATAGAATTACTGGAATTATTTGATTAATTGGGAATTCCATTGGTTTATTACATAGCTCTGTAATTAGTTTATGACATTTTTGTTTGCTTTCTACAACTAGAAACCTTATTCTGGTTCATTATTAAGGCCAATTTCCTGACATTTCAAATTGACCAGAAAAGAGTAATTAGCAGAGTCTTTGAATTGTTAACCAAAGGTAACTTACTTCATGGTAGGTGTTATGTTTCGTGACCAAATAGTACTTGGCAGCTATTTAATCCAAAATCTACATCAAATCTTCAATATATTATGTGTGCAGTAACAACAATATATTATGTTTGCAGTAACATGCATGAAGGCGCATGGCTCAGTAGTTAGAGCGTCGAGCTTACAACCGTGAGGTTGTGAGATCGAATTCCAGACCGGGCTGCGTGTTGTGTTCTTGAGCAAAACACTTTATTTCACATTGCTCCAGTTCACTCAGTTGCGACGTCACTGATGCCAAGCTGTATCGGCCTTTGCCTTTCCCTTGGATGACATCGGTGGCATGGAGAGTGAAGGCTGGTATGCATGGGCGACTGCTGGTCTTTTATAAACAACTTTGCCTGGACTCGTCCCTCGGAGGGTAACTTTCTAGGTGCGATCCCTTGGTCATTTGTGACTGAAGGGGGTCTCTCTGCAGTAACAACATTAGTGCTGCTATATTTCATAGTATCTAATTCCTGGTCTAAAACCAGCTTACCATTTTGTACATTTAAAATTACAGTGTTCTACTAACAATTTGCCATGGCTGCTAGAGGGCAACAGGGAATTCTTGAAAATCATCTCTATAACCAAATTTCAATTCTTCTTTGGATTCATCATTGTCATTTAACACCTGTTCTCCATGCTTACATGGATTGAAATCAATGTTAATATCACTGCCTGTCTTGGCTTGAAAATACCTAGTTTAATGCCTATGTAATAACTGCAGAAGCAACTAAAGTTACTATTAAATACAGACACAATGGTTTTATAATAAACTAGCATTAAAGACCCGTCGTTGCCGGGTCATAGTGCTAGTGCATGTATATATGTGTATATATATATGTACATATTACATGTACATCTATATATATACATCTACACATAAAATACAAAATACAAAGTTATATCTTGATATCGCTAGTGATAACAATACTCAAAATATATAACAGACTGGAATTGTTAGCCCATCTCTTGTAATTTCGATCAATTGTATCTTGTCCTCCCTCTTGTATAGAACTGTGGCTACAATCCAGCCTACCTCTACTTCTGGGAGGAGGGGGGGGGGCATTTTAAATTTTTTTCCGGGGTGTCCTACGTCCCAGATATAAAGGTAAAAATAAAATATTTCCACTTTGCAAGTTCAAGTCGAGTACTCCCTTGCACGCTCCGTTGACTCAAATCTTGCTTCTGTTGCGAATTTTTTATTAACCATCTGGACTATTTCATTTCTGCACGCTAATTTTATTTTTAATTTATTCCCATTCATGTGAAACCACTTATTCAAGTTCAAGTCATTGATGCAATTTTATACCAATTGCTATTTTTACTTTTGTTATGTTACGATTATATTATACTTTAGTTTGATTTTAATTATTACTTACTACATATAATTCAATTGTTATTATTTTTATTGTTAAAGTGAAAGTATCTGACATAAAATAGAGAAACGTTTTTGTTTCACTTTTAACACATAATACTGAAATAGTGGAGAAGGTATGATATTGCTATGGGCTCGCTCTAGGCAAGAAGTTGAACATTTTTTTTTTGCCCATGAAACTACATGGACCCTAAGTAAGGCATGTGTAAAATTTGAATGGAATTGGTTGTGTAGTTCTCAAGTTTTAGGGAATTGTTGTGGAGAAGATATGATATTACTGTGGGCTCGCCCTAGGCAAAAAGTTAAAAAACATTTTTTTTGCCGATGACACTCCCCGGACCCTAAGTAAGGCATGTGTGAAATTTGAATGAAATTGGTTGTGTAGTTCTCAAGTTTTAGGGAAACACACAGACAGACACACATTCTCAATTTTATGTATATAAAGATATTTCTGAAATCGAAATCGATCAAAAAGTCAATGGAAATTGTAGTTGTGATACCTGTGCAGGTGGCACGTAAAAAGCACCATCTGAACATGGCCGTTGCCAGTTCTGCCTCGACTGGCTTTCATGCCGGTGGCACGTAAAAAGCACCAGCCGATCATGGCTGCTGCCAGCCTCTCCTGGCACCTGTGCTAGTGGCACGTAAAAAGCACCCACTACACTCACGGAGTGGTTGGCGTTAGGAAGGGCATCCAGCTGTAGAAACACTGCCAGATCAGACTGGAGTTTGGCGCAGCCTCCTGGCTTCCCAGGCCCCGGTCGAACTGTCCAACCCATGCTAGCATGGAAGACGGATGTTAAACGATGATGATGATTTCTAGAATCAGTTGTGGATGTTTGTAGTGGCATCAGCAGCAATGACTGATGATGATGAATGACATGAGCTGACATAAAAGGGAGACAGGATCACTTAGTGACTTCTTGACATCTCCTGCAAGTCATCTCGTATATACTTGACACATTGTCGAGTAGTCATCCACTTGTAATGTCAAGTGTTGTTAACCATACGGTAATATACTGAATGGTTTATGCCAAAAGATTTTAATGAATTAAAATTTCTCTCTTTGTGACTCACATAGAAAAGGGGAGATAATTAAAAGAAATTAATTTTAGAAATTTAAATCTCATCACACTTTATGAGGGGATGGTTATCTCCCTTGTAATTAACGACCTTTGCCTGAATTATCCACGTGTATTTAGATCTCGTGACAGCAACAGAGAGGTTTCAGTCTTATTAGGCCTCATTAACATACTTTTCACAGAGACTTGAGGTTGGCAGTATAAATTGTACAATATTGAATAAAATTGAGCTAAGGAGAATAAATTAAACAAGCCAATAGCATTGAATATGAATATATAGATGCAGGAGTGACTGTTGTGTGGTAAGAAGCTTGCTCCCCAACCACATGGTTCCAGGTTCAGTCCCACTGCATAGCACCTTGGGCGACTGTCTTCTACTATAGCCTCGGGCTGACCAATCCTTGTGAGTGGATTTGGTAGATGGAAACTGAAAGAATCTGTCGTCTGTGTGTGTGTGTGTGTGTGTGTGTGTGTGTGTGTGTGTGTGTATATATTTATATTAAGGGCATTACTATACATAAAAGTCAAAACTACCATTATAAGCACGTACCAAACGTGATGGAATGCAATTCCCGAAGCGAGCTGAAGTCCCTCCTAGCATGAGGCATTTATGTATAGTAATGCCCTTAATATAAATAAATATATTTAAAGGGAATAATTAATAAATTTTTCTCTTGAGATTTTTCACACTAACTACTTGATAAATTCTCATAAAGATTTTATCCTATTTTTAAATATATATATATATATATATATTTGTGTCTGTGTTTGTTCCCCACCATCGCTTGACAACTGATGTTGGTTTATTTATGTCCCTGTAACTTAATGGTTCGACAAAAAAGATCAATAGAATAAGTGCTAGGCTTACAAAGAATAAGTCCTGGGGTCAATTTGTTCGACTAAAGGCAGTGCTCCAGCATGGCTACAGTCAAATGACTGAAACAAGTAAAAAAAATAAAAGAATATTATGTGATAAGAAGATTGCTTCCCAACCAAATGGTACCAGGTTCAGTCCCACTGTGTGTCACCTTGGGCATGTGTCTTCTACCGTAACCCCAGGCCTACTAAAGCCTTGTGGATGGATTTGGTAGGCAGAAACTGGAAGGAGCTCATTGTATATGTATATCCGTTCATTCCTAATTCCCTCCCTCTCAGTGTTATTGTCTACTTGCCTTGACTTTCCATGACAGTGTCACTGTCTTTTTGTTTCAAATCCTTTGTTGTGCCTAGTCTACCTTTCTTGGAAACAGGTGAGGGTAGGTAATAGGAAGGGCATTTAAAGATCTTATATATCTTTATAATTAAATATTATTAGGAATTGCTAAAAAAAATTAAAATATTTTGTGTAGTGTGGAAGTATAGCCAATTATTTGCACATAAATTTTAACAAAATTTCTTAAGGACCTACAAGGGCCATATGAACCCCAGTTGTGAACCGTTGATCTAAACACTGAATTGAAATTATCTGATAAAGTGTACTATGTCAAGGCATACACACACACACACACACACACACATATATATATATATAATATATATATATATATATATATATTATATATATATATATCTATATATATATATCATCATCATCATCTTTTAACGTCCGCTTTCCATGCTACCATGGGTTGGACGATTTGACTGACGACTGGGGAACCAGATGGCTGCACCAGGCTCCAATCTTGGTCATATATAAATTTAATTAGAGTATGTGTTAACCTTGTGAAGGAATGGTTGCTTCTTATTAATTGAAACAACTTTAAGAAGCAAAGATGACCAATTTGTTAAAAATAAATAATTGTTAACTTCCTTATCTTCATTTTCTTCTCTTCTTTTAGCTATATATATATATATATATAAAGTAAGATTCCTTCTGAACAGGCTCTTTTCACTGTTATCCTCATGATTAACTACTGTCTACTCACACTGGGTATATAGTATCTCTTAATACATCATAATCCATTGTCATCTCATCTGTAAAGTCTAATGTTCTCAGATCTGTCCTGAATACTCCTTGCCAAGTCTTCTATGATAGAGTACGTCCATCAACTACATTCCAAACCTTGTGTTGTCTTGGTAAGATAATGTTCTTTATTAAGAATTTTAATAACATCATGCACTTAACTGTATCTTAACACCCACCTACACCTACACACAGTCAATGGTAGTGCTTCAACATGACCGGAGCCAACTGGTTGCAATCAAATTAAATTACACATACACACACATTGTTTATGTGTGGAATGCCATTTGTATGTTAGTTAATGAAAGCTGTTCTTACTATTTTGTTACAATCATTCAAGTTTTTTCGTTATCTAAATATTTCATTCTGATAGCTATTCAATTAAACATCTCTGTGTGTGGCTAGATAAAAAGCTGGGTCAGATATTCACATGGCACCTAATGAGCATTTAATCAAAGATTAACTAAGTACTAAGGTTTACTAATTCTTTTGTTTTGTTTTTACTAGTGTTTGACCTTTTCATTGTTTCAGTATGTGTTTTTCCGCAAATAGTGTTACATCTGTTGTCCCAGTAAGTAAGATGGGCTTTAATACTTTAAGAATTTGCAGATTATTTAAAGGAATTGCCTTATAACTTCTATTCCACTCATCAATGTACTTGTACTTGTGGCGACATTCACCCTGGGTGGGTTGAGTCGGCTTCTTCTACCACCCTCGAGGCATCTCGAAGAAGTTGGAAGAAGTTTTGTGGGAATATGTGGATTTCACAAGTGGTCCTCAACAATACCGCATGTAGGGACATCCTGTTTGCCGCAGATTGTCTGCAGACGCAGGGACAGAACGACCGAGGAGCCGCCAGTTACTTTATTGTTATTATTGGTCTATAGGCGTAGGAATGGCTGTGTGGTAAGTAGCTTGCTTACCAACCACATGGTTCCGGGTTCAAACCCACTGCGTCGCACCTTGGGCAAGTGTCTTCTACTATAGCCTCGGGCCGACCAAAGCCTTGTGAGTGGATTTGGTAGACAGAAACTGAAAGAAGCCCATTGTGTATATGTATATATATATATATATATATATATATATATATATATATAGTTAATCCAAACATGAAAACACAAAGAGAAAACACAACAATGCGAAGACGTGGAACAAATATAGTATTATTGGATGCTCAGGAAGGAAGGGAAGAAGGAGGGTTTAACGTTTTGAGCAGAGCTCTTCGTCAGAAATATAGGAGAAGAAAAGATCCATAGAAGGGAAGACAGAGGGAAAAAAATCGCCAACGGTACTCACGCGGTCACATATATATATATATATGTATGTGTTTGTGTTTGTCCCCCCAACATCGCTTGACAACCGATGACAACTTAGCGGTTCGGCGAAAGAGGCCGATAGAATAAGTACTAGGCTTACAAAGAATAAGTCCTGGGGTCGATTTGCTCGACTAAAGGCGGTGCTCCAGCATGGCCACAGTCACATGACTGAAAAGAGTAAAAGAGTATCATAACTGTCATCGATATTATCCAAGAAAAAAAATGCAAATGCTGGTCCCAATTGACACCAATATCATTGCCTGATAAAGGGTAAAACAATTACAGCAAGGTGTTTCTGTCCCACATTCTAACAGTTCCACAAAGTTCTTATCTGAAGTTATTGTTCCCCTTGATGGTATAAACTGTGTTTGAAAGCCCCAGTTTGATAGCTTTCTCAGAAATCATTTCTTCTGTGAATTTCTTTTTTTCCAGTTAATCAGTTTCTCCCTTGTCACCCTCAACATTGAAAATGCAGTGAGCATGCAGTTGGCCTGTTCAAAACCTGTAATCAATAAATACTGTTATTCACAAAATGTTATACATATATATTCTAGTACTTTATTTTGTGAGAATTTACAAAAAAATAAAAGATGAAGACGGGTGTGTAAACAACAAACAGATGTATTAGTTTAACACTCGGGAAGTGAGAAAGTCTTTTACGTTTCGAGCCTATGCTCTTCGACAGAAAGGAACACAGAAAGAAACAAGGATAGAAAATATATATATATATAATATATATATATATATATATATATATATATATATAGGAGTGGCTGTGTGGTAAGAAGCTTGCTTCCCAACCACATGGTTCTGGGTTCAGTCCCACTGCGTGGCGCCTTGGGCGACTGTCTTCTACTATAGCCTCAGGCCGACCAATGCCTTGTGAGTGGATTTGGTAGATGGAAACTGAAAGAATCTCGTGTATGTGTGTGTATATATATATATATGTATATATAACTGATGTTGGTGTGTTTGCATCCCTGTAAATGAGCAGTTCCACAAAAGAGACCAGTAGAATAAATACTAGGCTTACAAAGAATAAGTCCTGGGATCGACTTGTTCAACTAAAGGCAGTGCCCCAGCATGGCCACTGTCAAATGACTGAAACAATTAAAAGAATAAAACAATATATATATATATATCAAAGAGAACGATATGCATGACCAGTTAATCACTCAGAAAACAAGTACAACTCGGCTAGTTATTGTGTAAAAGTGTTTGTTTTTGCATAATATATACTAAAAGCCTAACACCATGAATTTGTCAATGCTAAACACTTTCTCTTTCATCTATACAAATTGCCAATAGCAGCCACAAACGCAGTACAAGGAAAGAACTCTAAATTGTAATAATAATTTATTCAAAAGACATTATACAAATGTTTTCCCCCGATATCTTGTTACAATTGAAATCAGCAGCTGGGTTTGTGCCAAAGTAAATTCTCAATAGTAGAAATGTTTTATGGTATTTCAGCTCTACCTCATTAACAGATAGCAACAGCAAGCAGGTGTGTAAAGCACAGACCTCTCTCTTTACAAACAAAAATTGAATGCAATTCCTAATCTTCGGAATTAGGTGTCTTAACAAAAAGTTCACATTAATATTTTTAAAATGCATTTAGTTCCTGTCGGTTCCCGGTTGCCAACCAAAATAGTTTTTTGTTCAAAATGTCAAATCAGCTTTTTACCACTTTTGTTCTCAAGTTTCTGTTGAAAGGCTCTGCTTTTGTTTGAATTAATTTTGAAAATAACAAAGAATTTAGTAAAATAAATCATTAACCCTTTTGCATTTAAGCCAGCCATATGTGACCCAAATATTCTACCTGTTTTATGTTCAAACTGGCCAGATCTGGCCTCTCATACCTATCCTACAATGTCATTCTAAAAATAATCACATCAAGGTTTTGGAGCCGTGAGGTAATGCATTGATTAATCCAAAACAATGTGACTTATAGATGTAGGAGTGGTTGTGTGGTAAGTAGCTTGCTTACTACATGGTTCTGTGTTCAGTCCCACTGCATGGCACCTTGGGCAAGTGTCTTCTACTATAACCTCGGGCCAACCAAAGCCTTGTGAGTGGATTTGGTAGACGGAAAGTGAAAGAAGCCCATCGTATATATGTATATGTTTGTGTGTTTGTCTCCCCAATATCACTTGACAACCGATGGTAGTGTGTTTACGTCCCCGTAACTTAGCGGTTCAGCAAAAGAGACCAATAGAATAAGTACTAGGCTTCCAAAGGATAAGTCCTGGGGTTGATTTGCTCGACTAAAGGTGGTGCTCCAGCATGGCCGCAGTCAAATGACTGAAACAAGTAAAAGAGTAAAGAGTTACTCATCTGATGAATTCAAAAACATTTCCATCTGATTCATCCAAAGAGTCATCACTGTTATTCTTTTCTTTTACATTTTGTAAATCTTTCAGCTTCCTTCTACCAAATCTACTCACAGTACTTTGATCAGCCTAGGGCTAAAGAAAAAGATACTTGCCCAAGGTGCCACACAGTGAGACAGTGACACAGTGCCATGTGGTTGGGTAGAGAAATACTCAACTACACACACACACATGCCACCACCAACAACAACAGACTTCTACAGTTACAGTCTGCTAAATTCCTTCATAGGACACTGGTTGGTCCTGAACTATAACAGAAATGCTTGCTCAAGGCAGCAGCTGGCAGAAACGTTAGCACACCAAGCAAAATGCTTAGCAGTATTTCATCTGCCGCTACATTCTGAGTTCAAATTTCGCCGAGGTCGACTTTGCCTTTCACCCTTTTGGGGTTGATTAAATAAGTACCAGTTACGCACTGGGGTCAATATAATCAACTAAATCCGATTGTCCTTGTTTGTCCCCTCTGTGTGTAGCTCCTTGTGGGTAGTAAAGAAATAGGAAATGTTTCCTCAAGGTGCCCCACAGTGGTACTGAAAGCAATGCCACATGGTTGAGAAACAACCTTCATAACCACATGGCCATGCCAGCACTTATGAGTGCATTATATGATATTTCAGAATTAGATCTAACTCCATAAAGATTTATGTTTTGGTAGTTTTACTTTTATCTTAAATAAAAAATGTCTTTGTATGCAAACTTTAAAAATTAAATGTACACATGTACAATCATATTTAACATGTTTTTGCACATGAAGGAAAAGCTTTCCCTGCGGAAATAATCTTGAGAGACAATTCTCCTCTTAGACAATATGTTTGAAAACAAACCATTGGACTATGAATGACATCACTCGATTCAGTAGATGAAAACTGAAAGAAGCCCATTTTGTGTGTGTTCCCCACCATCACTTGATAACTGCTGTTGGTGTGTTTGCATCCCCATAACTTAGTCGTTCAGCAAAAGAAACTGATGAATAAGAACCATGCTTTAAAAAATAAGTCCTGGGGGTCAATCCATTCTACTAATAACTCTTCCAGGCAGTGCCCCTGCCTGGCCACAGTCTGATGACTGAAATAAAAGATAAAAGATGCATGCATTTCATTCAGTGCTGCTTTGTGGGCCTCTAGTTAATAGAAAACTGAAATATTCATCATCATCATCATCAAAGTCCGTTTTCCATGCTGGCATGGGTCGGATGATTTGACAGGGGCTGGCAAACTGGAGAACTGCACCAAGCTCCAATTTTTTCAGATTTAATATTTTTAACTTCTTATCTTTAAAAGCGGCAAGCTGGTAGAATCGTTAACACGCCGGGCGAAATGCTTAGCGGTTTTTCATCTGTCGTTACTTTCTGAGCTCAAATTCTGCCGAGGTTGACTTTGCCTTATCCTTTCAGGGTCAATAAGTACCAGTTACGCACTGGAGTCGATGTAATTGACTTAATCCGTTTGTCTGTCCTTGTTTGTCCTCTCTGTGTTTAGCCCCTTGTGGGTAGTAAAGAAATAGGTATTTCATCTGCCGCTACTTTCTGAGTTCAGATTCCGCTGAGATTGACTTATCTTTTCATCCTTTCGAGGTCGATGTATTTGACTTAATCCCTTTGTCTGTCCTTGTTTAGCCCCCTGTGGGCATTAAAGAAATAAATATTTTTAACACCTTTAATTTTATTTTGAATATTCAAGCCTTTGATATATGTGTGACCTGATAACCTAAACTTGGTAGCTATCACATCAAATTGATTTTGCAATGTTTGTCAATAATTGATTCCACTTTACTTGTGCGTTATGTAGTGTAATTAAACAAATCAAATGATGCTTGTTGATATAAACCTGATTTTATATCTGACATTTATTCGTTATATTTTCTCCTCGTTATCAAGGTCGACAATTAATGCTCAACTAGTTTAGTACTCAAAAACTGCATTAAAGTTATCTTTTATTTTCCATATCAACCACCATTCATATTTAGAAATAGCAGCCAAATCTCCTTCATCACGCTCTCACAGTGTAATATAAGGAAGGACACGTTAGATAAAATACTTCTAAAAAAACAAAAATGGCCACAAATAGATTATCTTTGATCAGAGATCTGTTCACTGAAGGTTTATCAATTACATTACTGTCATTCTTTTTGTCTCAGTATTTATTGAACTCCTTTTTGTTGTTTCTTTTTTTTTTTTTTTTTGTTTCCCCAAGTTTAATGAAGTCTTTTATCTGACTTACATCCATTTGAGAGGAAGACAATAAAATAAGTTATGTATTGTCTTAAAGCCCATGCACCAAATTTGTGGTCTTGTGTCTATGATAGAAATCATTATTCAGATCTTTTTGGTTTGAACGGCAGTTTTTAACATAATTTCTAGGTAACTAAAAAATTTAAAACTTTGTATACTGGTAGAATGTGTTTATAAAACATCTTTTTCTCTTGGCTTTATTGAGAAAATTCTATAGTTTGTAAGATATTTGTTGTTTTTTTTCTTCAATTTCTGCAATTTCAACCAATCAATGACGTCTATTGAGGTAAAAAAAAACATTCTGTGCCGTATGAATATGTCCTCATTTAAGAAACAGATTGGGTTTATTTACATTTGTGAAGAAAAAAAGATACCCTTCCCCCTAACCCTAAAACAGATTGAAATGCAATAGATCGATACTAGGGTCATAATCATGGGTGACAATTTCATATGACACCGCTAGAAAAAAACTGCCTGTTCAAACCGAAAAGATCCCATTATTCTTATTAAAACCCTAGATGGCAGAATCGGTAAAACGTTGGGCAAAATGCTATGAAGTTAAGGTTGATTTTTGCCTTTCCTTCTTTTGTAGTCAATAATCTAATTATTTTAGGTGGCAAGCTGGCAGAATCATTAGCACATCAAATGAAATGCTTAGGGGCATTCTGGCTCTCTACATTCTGAGTTCAAATCCTGCTTGTGTCAACTGTCTTTCATTTTTTTTTTAAATCTATCTAGGTCATCCCTTTTTTTTTTTTTTTAAGGTCAATAAAGTACTAGTCAAGTGCTGGGGCCAATATAATTGACCAACCCATCCCACTAAAATTGCATACCTTGTACCAAAATTTGAACATTATGATTATTATTATTAGTAGTAGTAGTAATAGTCGTAGTCGTCGTCATCATCTTTAAATTTGGTCAGAAAACTATTCTGTAAAATATCTGGATCTCGCTCTCATTTTGAGTGAAAAGGTTGGTCATTTCCAAGCTTTTTTAAACCTGAATTTCTGTGTTTACATTCAGCCTAAAAATGGCTACCACTCAACAGAGAGATAATGCCCACCATAAAATTCAATTGAATATAGCAGCACATAAACCAGCTAGAAAAACAGAAAGCTAATTTAATTGCACAGCAAAATGTAAACATTTTACAAGGAGGAAAAAAAAAATTATTTTTTGGCAGAAAACACAAATATTGAAGTAGACATTCATAACAACAATGCACTCATGCAAATGCTTTCTTTATCCAGCAGCAATAACACACGTGCACACATTTTGCCAAGTGAGTGATTGAGTGAAGAGTTTGAATTGAATAACAAAAGTGTTTTCAGCCTTCTTTCTTCCACTAGAGCTTGTTCGAGCAAATAGGCCCTAGATACCACTTATCTGCCAGAGAAAAACTCTACTGGGCAGAGCTGTGTAACAAAGGAAAGTGCATCAATACCTCTATCCTCTATCAAACAGTGAAGAAGAAAATAAAAGAAAATATATCTCTGGGCTTTTCTCATGCTACCAAAATTGCAGTTGTAGACAACCCTTGCTGATATATAGAATGACATCATCTCTATTGGTCAAGAAAGAAACTATGGAAATACTTTTAACCCTTTCATTACCAACCTAGCTGAAACCGGCTCTGGCTCTGAGTGCAAATGTTTAGTTTTCATAAGATTTGAATTAAAATCTTCCACCAAACCTTAGTCACAATTTATGTTCCTAACACTAGCTTAATGATAATTAAGTTATTTTACTAAATTCTCTGTTATATTTAAAGTAATTAAAAGAAATACAGAGCATCTCAAAATAAATACAGTAACGAAAGGGTTAATATTCAAAACAGAACAAGACAAAATAAAAGTATGTTACTCTTCTACCCAGAAACTCATTTTATAATATATGGTGTCATGCAACACATGAATTACAGTAAAAGAAAAATATTAGTGATAACATGAACTTTTTAGTTAATTATCTCTTTTGTGACATAGCATGGGCAGGTGGTAAGCACCAAAGTAACCAAAAATGATATGTAGTTGGGTGAAGTCTATTTGGATGTAGAAGTCCTGATGACCGTAAAGTTGTGATAGTGAATCTATGGTATTTATGTTGGTAGCGACACTGCATGTTTTTGTATGGCATGCAGTGGACTTTGGTAGAACTTTCTCCACAGTATCATGTTATAAAATTTTAAAATATTTTAGTTTTAAACGACTATATTTTTCAATGATACCTAATGATACAGAGCTTTGCGCTACAAATTCATGAATTAACAATATCTTGCTGGTCACTCATACTAACTGACTGGTCAAGTGCATGATTTTGTTACCGCTGCCTTAGCGAAGGCGGAGGTATTGTTTTCGGTCATGTTTGTTTGTTTGTGGACAAGATATCTCAAGAACCACTGGATGGATTCGGATGAAACTTTAAGGGATGTTTGGCCTCGTGACTGGCACAAACTGATTAGATTTTGGGATCGATCCAGTACCAGTCAAGGATTCTGGATTATTTTTCCTGTTTTTTTTTTTTTTTACTTAATTTTTGAGAGTGGTCAGGTTTATTTGTGAGAGCAGTCTCATGTTTTCCCTCTCCTCATACACATAAACTGAGAGGGGTTAAGGGAGGGGGAAGGAAGAAAATGAGAGAAACATTAAAATGTCTGATGTCCAATAAGTAGTACCAAATGTCTCATATTCCATTCAATGAACTTATTTAAATTTTTGGCAGGACCTTCTATTTAGTAGATGCAAGTATTAATATTTTATGCACAGGTGCAGGAGTGGCTGTGTGGTAAGTAGCTTGCTTACCAACCACATGGTTCCAGGTTCAGTCCCACTGCATGGCACCTTGGGCAAATGTCTTCTACTATAGCCTCAGGCCAACCAAAGCCTTGTGAGTGGATTTGGTAGACAGAAACTGAAAGAAGCCCATCGTGTATACGTATATATGTGTGTCTGTGTTTGTCTTCCCCCCCCCCCAACATCGCTTGACAACCGATGCTGGTGTGTTTACATCCTGGGGTCGATTTGCTCGACTAAAAGGCGGTGCTCCAGCATGACCGCAGTCAAATGACTGAAACAAGTAAAAAAGTATAAGAGTATTCCAATCAATGAACTTGTTTAAATTTTTGGCAGGACCTTTCATTTAGTAGATGCAAGTATTAGTATTCTATGCACTATTGTTGATCAAAGAAAATCTATAAATGATGGTGAGTTTATTAACCGCCACAGCCTGTTACTGGAACTGGCTGGTGACACCACATAAATATCCTCAAAGCCATGTCAAAGATGCAGAATAAAATATTTTCTCAAATTAGGAAAATGTACCACCAGTGATGCATATGGCACTTGTGTGAAGTTAGCAATGAACCACCAGTCATTCATGTGGTTAAAGATGTTTTTATTAAAAGTGCACCATTTTTTTTATTTGAGTTAGGGAGTGGCACTTCTTCATACAGCTGTTTTCATCCATATGTAACACATGACCATACCTGCACAGCTGTCTCTCTTACCACATTTGATGCTTCTTATGTCCAATTTTTCTCTCAGGGTTCTTACACTCCGTCATGTATGCACACTGATATTACACCTGCAGCCTTATCATTATTATCATCATCATCATGGCTAGCTGACACAATTGTTAGCACACCAGACAAAATGCTTAGTGTGCGAAGAACATGAATGTCACAATTATTTACTTGTATTGCATGTGTGTGTGAACATTATCATCATCATTTTTGACATTCACTTTTCCAAACTTGCATGGCTCAGATGGAATTTGTTGATGCAATTTTTTTCTGTGGCTGGATGTCCTACTAGTTGCCAACCCTCACCTGTTCCCAAGCCTAGTGATATTTATCCTTGCTGAACCAGACATGTTTTTCATGGAAGACTGGAAACAAACAACATGACAATGTTGCTTGTTTTACAGCCATCATACAATGTCACGGCAAGACACACACACGCGGTTTCTTTCACTTTCCATCTACCAAATCTGCTCACAAGACTTTAGTTGACCCAGGGCTATTTTAGAAAATGCTTGCCTAAGATGCCATGCTGTGGGACTGAATACAAAACTCCATTGTTTAGTAAGCAAGCTTTTCAACCACATTTCTCTGTGTGTGTGTGTGTGAAGGTTTTTGACTAATTAGGAAATTATACACTGAAAAAGCAAAATACATTACCTTTTATGTTCCAGTTTGATCCATTTCCTTGCATTTTTTAAGTTTATGAAGAAATAAAATAATAATTTGTTCTGAGGAGAGTCATTCTCTTTTAGTGCCTTATTATTTAACACACTCACCGATAAAGTTTCCACTCATTTACTTAATTATTTTTCTTAAATTTTCGTTTCATCTTGCAACCTTTTCAATAGTCATTGAAAAACTAATAATACTAATTTTAAAAAAAAAAGGAAGAACATAAAAGAAATATAAGTAAAACAAAAAAATAAAATTGATTGATTTATTTTTGATTTCAGTGTAATCCATCCTGTGAAAATGGTGTTTGGTTTTGTGGCTATTGCTGCTGCTTTCGGAGGGTTTGTGTTCTGTACCAATAACCAGTGGAAAAGCCGCAAGTTCAAGAGAGACCATCCAATCATCAGTGTGTTGATAGTACTTGGTGCTGGCTACCTTCTTGTCTACATGCTGGGCGCTGTAATAGTCTTCTTACTTGGGGTTGCCTTTCCTTTAATGTGTAAGTAATTATATTCCTTTTCGTGATTTCTGATATTAGAAGCCTGATTCTTATAAAGTGTTTTGATCTAAGAATAGGTTGGGATGGTTAATGACCTCCAGCGAAATGGATGGTGCCTGACTGATGTGTAATCTTAATAGACTACATCAGTGGTTCTCAACCTTTTTTTTTTTTACCAATGGACCCCTTTGGTTCTTGCTTTACTCTACTGGACCTCAAGAGCCATTCAATGTATATTAAAAGAATCCTCCTGTATTTCTGTGATAAAATATTATTAGGAATTGAATAGAAAATTTAAATATTTTGTGCATTGTAGAAGCATAAGCTATTAATTGCACATTAAGGTGGCGAGCTGGCAGAAACGCTAGCATGCCGGGCAAAATGCTTAACGGTATTTTGTCTGCTACTACGTTCTGAGTTCAAATTCCGCCAAGGTCGACTTTGCCTTTCATCCTTTCGAGGTTGATTAAATAAGTACCAGTTACGCACTGGGGTTGATGTAATCGACTTAATACCTATGTCTGTCCTTGTTTGTCCCCTCTGTGTTTAGCCCCTTGTGGGTAATAAAGAAATAGGTATTTTGTCTGCTACTACGTTCTGAGTTCAAATTCCGCCAAGGTCGACTTTGCCTTTCATCCTTTCGGGGTCGATTAAATAAGTACCAGTTACGCACTGGGGTTGATGTAATCGACTTAATCTCTTTGTCTGTCCTTGTTTAGCCCCTTGTGGGCAATAAAGAAATAGCTATTCATTGCGCATAAATTTTAACAACAAAATCTTATGTGGATTACCAAGGGTCATATGTATCTCGGTTGATGACTACTGCACTACATGAAGACAAAGCATTAACTACCAATTCAACAGTTCTGTAGAGATTACATTATTTGTTTTACTTCAACCAGTGTTATCACAAAATGTGAGAATTATATTCTACTTTGAGCAATAACACCTTATAAGGTAAAATAATATTTACTCAACAAGATTCTGAGACTGTTAGGTCACTATTGGCCTTTACAAAGATAGCGACGAGGAATTTTTGGTTTTCAGTTTTTATTCTTAAAAGTTCTGCTTGCATCATTATCACTACCACCACCATCATCATCATCTCATCATCATTATCATGACGTCACTTGTGGATTCTTTGCTGGTACGAGTTGGATGGTTTCCTTAGCTGGATGCTCTTCCTGACACCGAACACTTTACAGCATGTACTGAGTGCTCTTTATGTGGCAAGTGAGGCTGCCATGTCGTGGCACTCTGTCAGTAATGACGGCAGGGGTTCCAATTGATTAATGTAGTTCATGGGGAGATTCAGCATGACACAGAGTGTGACAAGGCTGGCCCTTTGAAATACAGTTACAAGAGAAACAGGAAGAAAGAGTGAGAGGAGTTGTGGTGAAAGAATGCAGCAGGGTCCGCCACTACTCCCTGCCAGAGCCTCGTGGAGCTTTAGATGTTTTCACTCAATAAACACTCACAACAAACGGTCTGGGAATCAAAACTGCAATCCTTCGATTGTGAGTCCATTGCCCTAACCACTGGGCCATTGCGCCTCCATTAGGTTACCATGTAACTCACAAGACTAAAGAGCACCCCCGACTGAGAGGGGAGTATAGTAGGGAGGGCAGTGGCTTTAATCAAGGTTTAATCCTTTAATCTTAAGATTATTCTTTTAAATGTAATTCTAATTCTTTCACATTATTTTGAATTAGTTATGCAACATCTCATACTTTTGAGATTTTAATGGTATGAGGTTTATTTTGAGAATGACATTGTAGGGTAGGTGTGAGAGGCTGAATGTTGCTAATTTGAACATGAAACATGAAGAACATTTGAGCAAGATATGGTTGGTTTAAATGTTAAAGGTTTAAGTATGATAGAAAGGTCAGGAACAAGGTTTGTTGTTGTAAAAGAGGTACCTGCTTACTCCTACATTATGTCAGGGTGGGTGGAAGTAACATGGGGTGGAGCTGGAAAGAGATATGGAGATGGTGGTGACAAGGTGAAAGATAAATAGATACCATGTCAATTCTCAGGATTCTAAGAAAGATTTTCTTCAGTTTCAACTCTTAAAGAATTGTGAAAAATATTCCAAAAGAATGATTTTTCTCAATACTTCCCAATCTATAGTTTATTATATTCAAAACTAAAATTCATGGAAGATCATCATCATCAACATCATTGTCTTCATTTAACATCGGTTTTCCATACTTGCATGAGTTGGACAATCTGACAGGAGCTGCCCAGGTTTCAGTTGTCTCTGTTTTGGCATGGTTCCTATGGCTGGATACCCTGCCTAATGCCAGCCACTTTACAGAGTGTACTAGGTGCCTTATACACGGGCCCCAGTACAGTTGCCCTACACATGGCACTGGCACAGGTTCCCTAATTGGCACATGTGCTAGTTTTTTATGGAACGCTAAAATGCTGAAGGGAAAACTTTACAATATCTTGTTCTGGAGTATGTTGTTGTTTGTTCCTTCTTGAGCCATGTCTGGCTCATAAGGGTCGGTTTCCAGTTTCATTGGATTATAGGTTTCCCACCTGAACAGAGCGCCAGTCTGTCACAGGTGAGCTGCTAGATGCAGGAGGCAAGAGTGAGAGAAAGTTGTGGCAAAAGAGTCAGCAGTTCACCATTACCCTCTGCCAGAGCCACGTGGAACTTAGGTGTTTCACTCATAAACACACATTACCCGGTCTGAGATTCGAACCCGTAATCCCTCGAACGCAAGTCTGCTGCTGTAACCACTAGACCATATGCCTTGTTCTGGAGTCTACTAGGATTAGTATGTTATTTTGTAAAAGATTTTTATTGAAAATATATTTTGCAGTAAAATTATTCTCTGGCCTAGTTTTATATCCAAATTCATGGCTATCAAAACTCCCCATTTTTACTTCTATAATTCTGAGGATATGCAAAACCATTGCTGCAATTATTACTACCAACAGAATATTTCAAATTTTCTATTTCAACTAGTGTACATTGCTGTACATTTATTTTCTGATTCTCTTGTCAATACTACAGCTCGTATGGCAAAGTATATACTTTGTTGATAAGGTCATAATAAGTCTGAAGCCTGTCCGACATTGTCTCCCATTCTTGTCAGCATTATTAAAATAATATTAGACACAACTAAAGTAGCTTCTCTCCCTCACCACAGCATTATTTCCTGTTAGCTTTTTAGTGTTCTCTGCATTAGATATGTTAACACTTTCTTAATAATATATTTAGATATTAACAAAGCTCTCTCTCCAAAATTTTTACACTTATGAATTGATGTTAGGTCAATTTGTTCTGAAGTAGAATTTTTTTCCTGTTGTGAAATGCTAGAATGAGGTATTTGCCAAAATCCCTCTTTCCTTCTCTCTCTCTCTCTCTCTCTCTCTCTCTCTCTCTCTCTCTCTCTCTCTCTCTCTCTCTCTCTCTCTCTCTATGTATATGTATGTATATATATATATATATATATGTATGTGTGTGTATATATATATATGTATATATATGCATGTATGTGTATATATGTATGTGTGTATATATATATATATATATATATATATATATATATATACTCATCCATCTTTTCTCTTTCTCTCACTACATAGCTGCCTTAAAAATGAAAGACTAAAATGAATTGGTAATGTTAAAATAATAATAACCAGCTGGCTGGCTGATGCTTAGGCCTCCCTAAGTTCTCTGGCTATCCATTATGGAGTGAGTGAGCCAGTTGTGCGGTCAGGAATTTATATAGCTTAGTCTTAGTTCTAACAGCAGCAACGACATAACATGAGAAAATACACGTCTAATTAAAGCTGACATTAGGAACTCCTCTATTTTACTGAATTAGCTCACCCTCAACCATCGAAGTCTTTGTAGCATTACCTCTAGAATATTTTACTCAAGTCTAATCCTGATATTTTTTCCTTTTGTCATCTTTAATCATTATGTTTTAGTTGTCTAGTAAATGACCTGATAAGCTAAATCATGCTAGACTGTTCGTCATTTAGTTTATCGTGTCCTTTGTAAATATTTCTTTCTACAACTTAAAACAATTTAAAATTTTTATCTAGTTTAAACTCCATCTTCAGTTTCCTTGATGCACTGCCATGATGGAGATGAAAGCCATGGCTTTAACTCTATGATCTTGGAAGAAAAGAAACCAAGTTCAAATTCTTCTGTTCTAAGCTCTTACCACAAAGGAGCCTCTACGTAGTCCCTTGACCCACCAAAATAGCTAAATTGCCTTTTATTGTCCCTTCTATCTTAACTAAATAAAGGACACCCCTGCCCGTGGGCATAATTGCGCCTGCAGGCCAATATACTTGTATGTACAAAATATAATAAATTTTCCAATTATAAAATTTATACAATATCCCTATTTGCAACATAGGTCGCGTTTCCACGACAACTTAAAGCAGCTAGAATCGAACAGAAACTCATCCGGTAATTGCCATTTGAATGGAAATTTTGCTTTCCGCCGAGGTCAGCTTTGCCTTTCATCCTTTCGGGGTCAATAAATTAAGTACCAGTTGCATACTAGGATCAATGCAATCGACTGGTCCCCTCCCGCAAAATTTCGGTTCTTGTGCCTAGAGTAGAAAAGAATTTTGTTTTCACTATAAAACACATATTGGTAGGTTTGTACCACCCCCTTGAGACCCAACTACACTCTAGCTGAAAAATATAGAATACTTCATAAGTAATATAAACGTCCTAAATTCAGTGGTGACGTTAATGCAGATGTTACTTGCTAATTTAATGTGTTAAACTTATCTTTATTAATGTATATCGAATTATACATACTCTTTTACTTGTTTCAGTCATTTGACTGTGGCTTTGCTGGAGCACCACCTTAGGTTGAGCAAATCGACTCCAGGTCTTATTCTTTGTAAGCCTAGTACTTATTCTATCGGTCTCTTTTTGCCGAACCGCTAAGTTATGGGGATGTAAACACACCAGCATCAGTTTTCAAGCAATGTTGGGGGGCAAACACAGATATGCAAGCATATACACACACTCATACATATATATACGACAGGCTTATTTCAGTTTCCATCTACCAAATCTACTGACAAGGCTTTGGTCGGCCCGAGGCTATAGTAGAAGACACTTGGCCTAGATTCCACACTGTGGGACTGAACCCGGAACCATGTGGTTCGTAAGCAAGCTACTTACCACACAGCCACTCCTGTGCCTATATGTACAAGACTTACGTAGATATAAGTGTTAGAACTTGTGGTCTGCCCGTAGACCTTTTTCATTGGAAATTTTTGCCTGCCGCACTAAAAAGTTCCCCCACACCCTGCTTTCAATAATATAGTCTTAATGGACATGGGAAGGTAGCAAGCTTGCAGAATTGTTAGCACATCGGGTAAAATGGTTAGCGCCATTTCTTCCGGCTCTTTACATTCTGAGTTCAAATCACACGGAGGTCAACTTTACCTTTCGTCTCTTGGGGGGAGGGGGTCAATAAAATAACTCAAATACTGGTGGTCAATGTTGCTGCCCTGGCCTCTCCCCTCAAAATTGATGCACTAGAACCCTGCGATGGACTGGCACCCTGTCCAGAGGGAATGTTGTGACCTCAGTCGCTTATACAGTATGGAAACCAAGTAACTAGCCTCATTAGTCTTAGGGCTTCGAAAGGGTAAAGAAAATGGACCTGAGACTAAATGACAATTCTTACTTTGACTTTCAAACCTGTGACACATGGTGCAAAGTCGGAGGAAAGTAGCCGACTAATTAAGACTTGTCGTTCAACTGGAGGAAGAGACATAATTAAATGATACTTGTACATTTTCACATCTGTTTTCCCAGACTAGCATGGGTTAGATAAGTATATTACTAAGGTGTTGTTTAATAGCAGGATGCTGTTTCAGGTGGTAATCCTTAGATTTTTCTTTCCTTTAAGTTAAGTACTTCTTGTTCCACACATCATCAAAGGGGCAAAGCCAACAATTTGTTGACAAAAAAGGGGAAACAATGTTATAGCTTGTAGCTCAATGATATTAAGAGAAATGCACACATTTCGCTACGCACGCACACACACATACACACACACACACACACACACACACACATGCACTGGCACACACACACACACACACATGCACTGGCACAAACACACACATGCACTGGCATACACATACACTGGCACACACATGCACTGGCACACACACACCGACATGCATAAAGATGCACAGGCATGCACACACACACACTTATACGACAGACTTCTCTCAGTTTCTGTCAACCAGATCCACTCACAGGGCTTTGGTCTTCCCCGGGCTATAGTAAAAAAAACACTTGCTTAAGATGCCACAAAGTGGGACTGAACTCAAGACTGTGTGGCTGGAAAGAGCACTTCTTCACCACACATCCATGCACGCCTGTGCCTTTTTCAAACTTTATATTATTTCAAAAGATGAGGACTGGATTACTGATGCAGTCAAGGTGTGTGGCTGTTAGTAAGAGACATCTCTTGGGCCAGTGAAGGAGTTCATCTCTATGTGGTTACTTGATTTGCTAGAAACAGCAGCTAAATATCACTTGAATTACAACCATACCAACTAAACAAAAAGTACTACAACTTTTGCTTGCACCAGACTATTTGGATAGCAAAAGCCTTTGGGTTGGGGTGGGGGTCTCCCTTTTCTCTCTGTATAGCTAAATGGTTTGATGTTGGAAGGTAATTCATCTGCGAAAACGATTAGTGTCCCCACCACCCCTGCAAAAATGCAAGTACTGAAATACGTGAGAAAAAGAAAAATCCTATGCAAGGGGAACTAAATAAGCTACAAACCAGATGAAGTCTCTGTAGTTGCTAAAAATAGCAGCCAAGTCTCCTTCAGATCACACCCTACTGGCATAAAAAAAATAAAATAAACAACCAGAGACAATGTAGTCTATGATAAGCTATCTGGAAATAAGATGAGATGGTCACAGCTGGAATACTGTCCACCATCAGTCTGCTTGATCAGAGCTGATCTGGGATCAGCAACAACGAAATTGTGATCAAGATGGTGTGCGTGCATGCATGTATCCAGTGTTTTAAATCTGGGTTTTGTCCCCATTAACAGGGGTGGCCAGATCTACCTCAATGCCATAGCAACCACCCTCACACCATCTTGCCCAGTTTTAGGTGTCCTCCCTTCTCAAGCCAACCCTCCCAATCTCCTCCTCCGCCTGTCTCCTCCACATTTTCCTCAGTCTACCTCGCTTTCACTGTCCATTCACCTCAAATACAATCACCCTCTTCAGAACATGCTCCTCATCCCTCCTCAACACATGCCCATACCACCTCGCTCCATTCACCCTTGCCAGCCGTTCCACTGATTTCTCCAACCTCAGCATCCCCATCAGTTCTCCTCTTATCAAACAGCTTCACACCACACATTTCTCTTACCATTGCTCTCTCAGTCCTTCTCAAAATCGCCATCTCTCTCTCCCTCAAACACCATGCCTCACTCCATACAGCAGTTTTAGGGGTGGAGTTAAATTGATTACATCAACTGGTCCTTATTTTATTGACCTCGAAAGGATGAGAAGCAAAGGACCGCAATGGAATTTGAACTCTGAATGTTGGGATGGACAAAATCACCCAATACACTGTGTGAAGTTGTTGGCATTAAGAAGGACATCTAGCCATAGAAACCAAAACAGACAGATGGGGCCTGGCGCAGCTCTCCAGCTTGTCAGCCCGTATCAAGCCATCCAACCCATGCCTGCATGGAAAAGTGACTTTAAATGATGATCACGAAAAAAGTACCATCTGATTGTGGTTGATGCCAGCTCTTCTGGCCCCTGTGCCAGTGGCACGTAAAAAGCACCCACTACACTCTCGGAGTGGTTGGCATTAGGAAGGGCATCCAGCTGTACAAACACTGCCAGATCAGATTGGGGCCTGGTGCAGCCTCCTGGCTTTCCCAGACCCCAGTTGAACTGTCCAACCCATGCCAGCATGGAAAACGGACATTAAATGATGATGATGATGATGTACTATAGACTTAGATTTTACTTAGGTCTATCTTGAGCCCTAGGACTCATAATGAAATGGAAATTGTAGTTGTGATCTCCTTGCTGGTGACACGTAAAAAGCACCACCTGAATGTGGCTGATGCCAGCACCGCCTTGACTGGCTTCTGTGCCAGTGGCACATAAAAAGCACCATCTGATCGTGGTCGATGCCAGCCCCCTCTGGGCCCTGTACCAGTGGCACGTAAAAAAGCACCCACTACACTCTTGGAATGGTTGGTGTTAGGAAGGCATCCAGCTGTAGAAACACTGCCAGATCAGACTGGAGCCTGGTGTTGTTATGAGGATCTGATCAAAGTCTTTGCAATTAAAAAAAAATGTAGGAGAAAACCATTCAAACATTAATAAAGTGGAAGTATACAAAAATAAACATTATTTTCCATCTTACTGTGTAGTTTATTGTTGTTTATACTTTGAATTACATATATATGGGGGCACCAAAATGTTTTTCAGTGCTTAGGGCCCTTGTGGGTCTTAATTGGCCCTAGATAAAAAGACATGAAACCACATGGCAAATCGAAGATGGCTCTTCTGACTGTCACTTCCTTAAAATAAGGATGTCCTTTCCAATAATAATTATTCAAGTTTTTCTTACTTTTCAACTTTTCACCTCTATCTGATCTCTCATTCTCTCTAGCCATGCTCTCTCACCACTTCTTTTTTCATTTTTACCTTTTACCTTTATCCCTCTCTCTCTCCCTCACTGAGCTGTAGCTTTTCTACTCCAACTCCCTAGCTACTTGGTTGCGGTGGGGGGAGGGGTTATGTAACATATAGTGGGAGTAAGGGAGAGCAGTTTTATATCCCCCTCTCTCTGTTCATCTCCCATTACTGCTGTATCACCTTTTAACCTCCTACCACTACAACATACTTCTACTTCCCTTCACTTTGCCTCTGTTATAATATCCTCTCTCTCCCCTCTTTCTCTCTCTCTCTCTCTGCCTCCCTCCCTTTCTCTCTCTGCTCCCTCCCTCCCTCTCTCTTTCTCTGCCTCCCTCCCTCCCTCTTACAGTACTTCTTATCTGTAAAAACCAAACCTGATCTGATCTTAACTGTTGGTATTTTCACAGTCAGAATACTGACATTAAATTCTCTCTACAGACTAATTTCACACATCTTGCCGCCTCATTACTGATATTAGAACATGATTCTGACAAGGACAAATATATATGAGTCTGTCTGCATATGTGCCTCTATTCATCTCTGTATGTATGTCAGTGTATATATCACTGTATGTGTGTGTATGTGTGTCTATATCACTGTACACGTGTGTGTGTCTATGCATCACTGCATATATGTCTGTATTATTATGTGTCTTGGTTTTATCCACAGAGATATATTTCTTTACTACCCACAAGGGGCTAAACACAGAGGGGACAAACAAAGACAGACAAACGGATTAAGTCGATTACATTGACCCCAGTGCATAACTGGTACTTAACTTATCAACCCCAAAAAGGATGAAAGGCAAAGTCGACCTCAGCGGAATTTGAACCCAGAACGTAACGATACTAGTAACCTATCTTCTTGGATAGGTTGCTAGTATACTTTAAATAACTTTCTCAGACCAGTCATATATGCAAAGAGGGTTTTTGTTTTCGGCTTTGTTTTTTGTTTTTGTTTTTTTGTTTTTTTGCCCCACAGAGGCAACAAGGCATTATAGTAGATTTGAACTTACAATACTGTCAGTTACTGATCCAATATCTTCTTAGTTTCATCCCGAACATTTTTTACAAAGCTGTTTTAACCTTTGAACATTCAGATTACTCTGTCAAATCTAAATCTTATTTATTCACATTGTTTACAATTAACCAAGTTTTTTATCTTGTAGCTTTGGAATTTCAATGTTGAGATTCTTTATTTTTAAAATGACATTGTAGGTTAGATATGGGAAACCAGATCTGGTTGGTTTGAACATAAAGCAGATGGAATATTTGGTCTGGATATGGCCAGTCTAAATACTAAACGGTTACGGTCAGAATCTGAGTGATGATGTGTGTTGAGAGAAAGAGAAGCGAGTGTCTACTTAGTGTAAAGGAATTAGAATTAATTCCAGATAAAGATAATGGTAATGTTATTAATCTACCACATGGTTCCGGGTTCTGTCTCATTGTGTGACAGCTTGGGCAGGTCTCTTCTACTATAGCCTCAGGCTGACCAAAGACTTGTGAGTGGATTTGGTTGACAGAAACTGAAAGAAGCCCGTCATATATATACACATATGTGTATATATATATATATATATATATATATATATTATATATATATATATATGTTATATATTTTAATAATTACTGGTATCTTTATATATTATATATGTAAAACATATGTTATACGTGTATCTATATTGTTATAATTGTCATTTTAGTAAATAAATAAATAGACATATGCCTAAAAGTTGATGAATACCACCTATTGATCCCCTTCATTTTCTTATTACTCTCTCTATATATATATGTGTGTGTGTCTGTGTCTGTCCCCTCCCCACCATCATCTGACGACTGATGTTGGTTTGTTTATGTCCCCATAACTTAACAGTTCAGCAAAATAGACCAATAGAATAAGTACTAGGCTTGTAAAGAATAAGTTCTGGGGTCGATTTGTTCAACTAAAGGCAGTGCTCCAGCATGGCTGCAGTCAAATGACTGAAACCAGTAAGCCGTTCACAGGAGAAATTTCCTTGCTGTAGACAAATGTGTGTAGCGAGAAATTTTCTCCATGAGGAAACACAGATAATGACTCGTTTACAAATTGAAATTTGTGTCTGGCATATTCAAACTGGTAAGGACATTACATTTATGCCCATCACTGCTTAGCACTCCCACCTCATAAAGATAGTTGTGATTGAGCAAGGGTGGGTATGTGTAGACACAAGTTGAGTGGTCAGTGTATTGGGTTTAAGGAATTTAAACTTTCCCATGCTTTGACCAAGATGCTGTTGGCTACTTGAATATACTTTAAACAAATGAAATACCAGTAATAATCATCATCGTTGTCATCATTTTACTTTAGCTTTCCATAGTGGTATGGATTGGCTGGGTTATTATCCAAGACAATTTTTTAATGGCAGTTGCTGTCTCTAAAGATCGTTGCTCCTATATGTTATCCAGCTTGGTTTCTACAAATGGATGTTCTTCTCGTTGCCAAAGTGTACTGGGTACGTTTTCTCATGGCTCTAATACCAGAGTACTCATCCAAGACCAAAGAGGGAAATAGGAAAGGGAGCAATGACAGCTGAAAGGCCAGAAATTAGTGGTTGAGTGGTGAGGGTAGGAGAGTAAATGTCCGGGGTAAGACTGCATCCGGTAGTTAGAGCTTGGTATGGAAGTTCCAGGGTTTCTAAGGGTGTGGAACCACCTCTTGCCACTATTGTTCCTAGGTCTACTCAGACCCAGGGTAGTGGCACCTGTCAGGGTCTCAGCTATGGGTTAACCAGTATGGATACCACCCACTTCAAACCCAGGCTACATCTTCTCCAATAATTGGTGGTGACTTGGTCAGCAGGTCGTCTGCGACAGTTGACAATCAACAGCAAGTGGAGGCGCAATGGCCCAATGGTTAAGGCAGCGGACTCGCGGTCAGAGGATTTCGATTCCCAGACCGGGTGTTGTGTGTGTTTATTGAGCGAAAACACCTAAAGCTCCACGAGGCTCCGACAGGGGGTGGGGGTGGCAACCCCTGTTGTACTCTTTTGCTCCAACTTTCTCTCACTCTTTCTTCTTGTTTCTTGTCCCTGACTTCCTATGTAACCGCTGAGCCTGGATGTGCATTCATCCATCCGTCGATGCTCTCGGTGTCGGGGATTGACCTGCTTTCTCTTCTGCGGGTCTTACAAATAGCAAAGGACCATGTTTCAGACTTCTCCCACTACACTCTGGGATGAAGACCGCTTCGCTCAACAAACAAACAAACAATCAACAGCAAGATGAGCTGCCATGGATCGCACTAACCCAAAGTGTGTGTGCATGTGACTGGGGACCACATATGAACTTTTATTTCCACTGAAACCCCAAATATGAACAACGAATGACAACTGCGGCTATGGTGTCCGCACTGTCAGATGTGCTTGGTCTCCCAGTCGGGCATTTGTAAAATTTTCAAGCTGGATTTTTGGGCAAGAGGCAGAAGCATTATTTTACCTGCTGGAACGTTAGGGCTGACCATCAGATGTGGTCAGTGTTTGTGAGGGACATGGTGAACTCATTGGTCAGAACCAGCTCAACCCACCTCAGGTGAATGCTGCCACAAATACAAATTGTGAATATAGAGAGTATCTCAGAATGGGTGAGAGGATGGAAAGAACAAGGATATGATGGGCAAAGGTAAGATTATTTGGAGGGTGGACTTGGTAGAAGAGTGATTTGCAAAAGCAGAAGTGAGCAAAGATAAGGGTAGGTGATAGGTGGCAATAGACGTGGCCCAGAGTGGAGAGAATGCTGGCTGGTAGTATAGCAGGGTAAAGTTAGTGTATTTGCATAAGAGGGTAAGAGTGGTCCACTGCAGCCTCTTATTTGGTGGGGTCAGAGTGAAGTAAAGTGAGTGGTGCGGTTTGCATAGGTGGTGGGGAAATGAGAGATGGAGGGCTACGGAATGATAAGGAGACAGGAGCTGTGAAGAGGGAAAGGGAGCAATAGGTATATGAGAAGGAGTGATGGGGAAGCAAGATAAGATTGGCAACTTTGTGTGTGTATATGTACATACATCATCATCATCGTTTAACGTCCGTTTTCCATGCTAGCATGAGTTGGATGGTTCGACCGGGGTCTGGGAAGCCAGAAGGCTGCACCAGGCTCCAGTCTGATCTGGCAGAGTTTCTACAGCTGGATGCCCTTCCTAATGCCAACCACTCCGAGAGTGTAGTGGGTGCTTTTTACGTGCCACCGGCACAGGTGCCAGGCGAGGCTGGCAGCAGCCACGATCGGTTGGTGCTTTTTACGTGCCACCGGTACGGAAGCCAGTCAAGGTGGCGCTGGCATCTACATATATGAATTCTAAACACAAGCCTTGTGTCAAGGTGTATTTTGTCATGGTTGGGCAGGCCTTCTGTAGCACTGTATATCACCCATTATTAAGGTCCACAGTCATCTCCTCCCTTCTGAGTTCGGGTAGCTAGCATCCGAAAAAATACTTCCAGCTCTGTACATTTTGAGTTCGAATCCTACTAAGGTCAACTTTGCCTGCCATCCTTTTGGGGCCAATGAAATAGTACCAGTTAATTAAGTATTGGGATCAATTTAATCAACTTACCCTTTTTGACAAAAACTACTGGCTAAGGTGGCCTAATCGTTAGCACCACCGGGCGAAATGCTTAGTGAAATTTCATCCATCATCACATTCTGAGTTCAAATTCTGCAGAGGTCGACTTTGCCTTTCATCCTTTTGAGGGTCAGTAAAATAAGTACCAGCTGAGTACTGGGGTCGATGTAATCGACTAGTCCCCCTTCTCCAAATTTCAGGCCTTGTGCCTTTAGTAGAAAGGATTATCATTATCATATCTAGCAGTTTCATTGCTGACATTTGCTTCCTCAGCTATTTGCTTTTTAATGCTCTCTGATGAATTTGAAGCCAGACTCAGTACATCTATTGACTGTTTATTTATTTAAGTTTTTTTTTGTTTTTATTCAAGAGTTTGTTTTAATGGTTTTAATATTTATTGCCTTTCTAATAGAAAGGGAATAAATTAAACCTCTGCATGGCAAGGTGGGGTTGGTTGGGTAGGGTAACTTTTTTTTTCTTCATTCAAACTGGTGGCTTCTTAATTTTGGCAAAAAAAATAGTTTTGTAATACCAGCCTTGCCACTATTGTATATAAATAACTACCTTGACAGGAAAGGGGTTTTTTTTGTCTTTTTGTTTTGCTTTGTTTTTAAACCAAAGAGTGTAACTTGAACACACACTGATACTGTACAAGGAGAAAACATGTCAGTGAAAATTAATTTATTTTATTGCCTAGACAGTGGAGGAATCTAATAAATATGCAGATAATATGGAAATCATTAACGAAATTGGTAGACTATTGGTGTGGAATTGTTTAGAAGTTCAGAGATGGCAGCAGTGTGAAGTAGCGTTGGTTTGTATACACAGCAGTAAGTGATCCAGAAATGGAGTGAGTAGACACTAGTTTCGAGTGTGATGGTGATATCCTTATTGTTTCATGTGGCTGTATGGTAAGAAGCTTGCTTCCCAACCACATGGCTCTCGGTTCAGTCCCACTGCGTAGCACCTTGAGCAGTTCATCATCATTGTTTAACACCCGCCTTCCATGCTAGCATGGGTTGGACGGTTCGACCGGGGTCTGAGAAGCCAGGAGGCTGCACCAGGCCCAGTCTGATCTAGCAGTGTTTCAACTTTTAATATAGCCTCAGGCTGACCAAAGCTTTGTGAGTGGATTTGGTAGATGGAAACTGAAGGAAGCCCATCTTGTATATGTGTGTGTGTGTGTGTGTGTGTCTTTGTTTCTGTTTGTCACTCACCATCACTTGGCAAACGGTATTGATGTGTTTACATCCCTATAACTTAACAGTTCAACAAAAGAAGCCAATAAAACAGGTACCAGACTTCAATAAATGTACCGAGGTCAATTCAATTGACTAATAATTCTTCAAAGTGCTGTCCCAGCATAGATGCAGTCTAATGACTGGAACAAGTAAAAGATAAAAGACCATGTGGCCATATAGTTATATCATCATCATCATCATCTTTTGATGGCCGTCTTTCATGCCAGTATAGGTTAGACAGTTTGACAGGACTTGAGAAGTCAGGGACATTATTTACATTTGACAGATATTTGTCCTCATCTTGTTTGTTGCTAACATATTTTGGCTGATATACTCTCCAGCCTTCTTCAGGTGTCTTGGGGAAATTTCGAACCTGGGTTCTCATTCTCCAAGACACCTGATGAAGGCTGTTAACAACAAACAAGATGAGGACAAATATCCATCAACTGTAAATATTGTACATAATTCCTCACCTCTTAAATATAGAACTGTATTTGTCAGAGGACATGTTCTGCTCCAATTGTTTTGATATGGTGTCTGTAGCTGGATGCCCTGCCTAAAGCTGACCACTTTACAGAGGGTACCAGCTGCTGTTTCATAACACCAGCACTATTGAGGTCACCATGTGGCTTGCAAAACTAAGATCCCCTTCAACTAAGTGTAACTGCAGAAGAGGAAGAGGTAGCTTTATGCCAGTTGTTGAAAGCTTCCAGTATGAAAAAAAGGAAAACAGAATAGGCTTCTTGCTGCAAAGTAACAGTTCTTAGCCTTTTTTTTTTTTGTCTGTGGAATCCCTTTCATTCCTATTTTACTCTACTGGGCCTCCTTAGCCATTCAATGTATATATATATATATATATATATATATATATATATATATAAAAACCCTGTGTTTTTATAATTAATTATTATTAGGAATTGTATTTTAAAATGTATTTGGAAATTGTAGTTGTGACCCTCGTGCCAGTGGCACATAAAAAGCACCATCCAAATGTGGCCGATGCCAGTGCTGTAAAAAGCACCATCCAAATGTGGCCGGTACCAATGCCGCCTTGACTGGTTTTCATGCCGGTGGCACTTAAAAGGCACCCACTACACTCTCAGAGTGGTTGGTGTTAGGAAGGGCATCCAGCTGTACAAACATTGCCAGATCAGATTGGGACCTGGGGCAGCCCCCTGGCTTCCCAGGCCCCAGTCAAACCGTCCAACCCATGCCAGCATGGAAAAAGGACGTTAAATGATGATGATGATCATCATGATCATAGAAGTATAAACAACAAAATCTTACACGGAACCCAACTTCCCCCAAAGGCCATATAGACCCCAATTGAGAACAACTGCTGTTGAGGAAATACATTGATGCTTACATTATGTAAGCATGGGAGCAGATTCTAAAAGAAACTAAAAAAGGATTATTTTCAAACATAGCACTTCTATTGTTTGTTTTTTTTATAAGCTAGCACAGTGAAACTATAATAATGTTTGATTTCCTGCTTGTGTTTTACAGAAAGCCTGGATTTAGTCAACAGCTATGTAACAAGAGATTCAATGTTAATCGTTGTGTTTACCATTTAAGATCAGCCCCTTTATTTAATGCTAATTTTTAACTGCAGTTTGAAATGTTTTTTTTTTTTAATCTTCTGGTCAGTTTTTTCCTCTTTCCTATGTTTTTTAAAATAGAAATTTAACTCATCTTTCTTTAATTTTCCAGTAATTTTGCTACATGCCTCTCTGAGAATGAGAAGTATAAAGAACAAATTGGCAAACAAGATGGAATATATTGGCCTGAAGCGAAGTCCTATGGGGATCATATTGGAAGGATTTGGTCAGGATCATGAATCAGGATAATTAAAAAAAACTTTTAAAAAACTTGAAAAAAAGCAAAAAATTGGCTTTCATATTCCTGTACAGAACCTTTTATTAAAGCCACAAACATGTCCAGTAATTTTCACAATGAAGTTTAATTTTTTTTTTTTAAGAGTGAAAAATATTTGAAAAAAATTGTAAACAAAACTGTTCAAAAACTTGGGAAAAAAATATATATATAAAAAAAATGGAAAAAATTAATTTGGAACAAAATTCCTGATAGAAGTGTTATTTTGATGGAGTTGAATGGGGTGACTTGGGAAATCAAAAACAAAAAAAATGAAGAACCAGTTGATTCTCTAGTTATATTTCCATGTTACTGGTTACTAAACAAATATTCCTTTGTGATATCTTTTTACTCATATCTCTCTTCTTCCTTCTAAAACACAGGCTACATGCAAAAATATGCACAACACATGACCTATAACACTGACATACACATTTGATTTTCATACACTAAAAGCAAAAAAAAAAAAAATGCTCATCAAACAAACAGACATACAGGTACACATAGTGTCCCTTACACAAATGTTCCCACTTGAAATGACACTACCTTCAAGTATATATATAGTGTGTGTGTATATATATATATATAATACAGTGTACATTTAAACACATAAGGAATCCACTCGTGGTATTCAACACACTAGAAAGAACAGCTAGGTTCCATAACCACAAAATTAGGAATGAAAGGAAAAAAATAAAAACATTTTACCATTTAGTTTCCTGGTTATGAAACATAGCTGTTCTTTCTAGCGTGTTGAATCCCACGAGTGGATTACTTATGTGTTTAAATGTACACTGTATTTTATGACTAATACATAGTCTTTGGACTAAATTTTTACACGTTAGGCCACTGGAAGTGAAAATTTCTATTAATTTCCATTTCTCTTTGATATGATTAAGTATATATATATGGCAAATGAAAGACAGAATATGGAATATACAAGAGTTTATTATTAATCAGGACAATTGTTTCGACACATCTAGCATCACCTGACGAAATACATCTGCACCGCCGGATGCTCCTGAACCAGTTGTTGAGTGTCCCACCCATGAGGGATCGACGTTAGATGTGTCATAACAATTGATGTGATTCATAATAAATTCTCGTATATTCCATCTTCCGTTTTTCATTTGCCATATACATAACGATCACTGTGAAAAGTGACCGTGCTTTACCAGTAAGCTACCAGGTGTAAACCATTTGTTTTATTATCCAATATATATATATATATACACACACACACACACACACTATGTAGTTGTACTTGTTATACAGGCTGTAACAGCTGTGCTCAAGGTTTCCACAAATAAGCCCATTCATTGTAATACCTGTATGCTGGTATACTGTACCACATTTATGTTCTGAGATATATTTGTATGTGAACATAGGGATATGGCCACATACAACAAATGCATAATACTGCTGTAAACATCCACAGACACTCACACACAAACACTTTACACACACATATGCGCACACACACACACACACTCCTATAGAAACAGCCTCATTCATCACCCTATATAAACATCTGTATATCAAAATGAGGGTACACCCCTATATAAACAGCTATACATCGACATTCAGGTACACTTCTATATAGACATATCTGTAAAGCAACATCCTGACATATCCGTGCATTATTAACATATATATATAAAGTGGATCTGCCTTCGGTTTCGAAGCTGAGTGCTTCAGTTGCTCATCCAACTGAGCTACAAGCAACCAACTGGCTGAGTGTTCCACAGACAAATGTACTCTTATTGTAATCCTTTGGAAGAATCAGCATGACACGATGATGTGTGACAAAGCTGGTCCCTTTGAATTACAAGTATAGTCCATCCGATGAGCTTCCACACAGTTTCCATCTGCCCAGTTTCACTCACAA
Organism: Octopus sinensis; assembly: GCF_006345805.1. Classification (NCBI taxonomy): domain Eukaryota; kingdom Metazoa; phylum Mollusca; class Cephalopoda; order Octopoda; family Octopodidae; genus Octopus; species Octopus sinensis. Next base: position 23,497,461 of record NC_043000.1, on the reverse strand, counting down.
GACTTGGGTCAGCCACAGGTTAAGGTAAAAGACACTGGCCCAAGATGCCATATGACGAGATTGAACCTGGAGGCCTCACGATTGCAAAGCAAACTTTTTAACCACTTGGCTATGCCTGTGCCTATAATTTTTTTTTTTTTTTCTTACACATGCACATACATTTACACACTCCTACGACACAAACCTGTAGACATTCCCCTCCACAGATGCATTTGCACTTGTTTATACACACACACACACACACACACACACACTTTGCAGACACACACACACATATACAATGCATATGGTATTGATCTATTTTCAATTATCTTGTTCATCCTTCCTGTTTCTTGAGCCTGAAATAGGCTTTCTCTCTCTGTATTCTGTTTCCACCGATGTTGATGATGCTGATTCTCTTACGCTAAATGTAGTCAATGGGTGTTTTTTTTTTTTGTTTTTTGTTTTTTTTTTTCCTCTTCTAAATCTGAAAAAGTGAATATAGCAGAAGTTTAGACATAAACAGATTGCCCCCCACCCTTTTTTTTTTTTTTTCACAATTCTATTTTTCTGCTAGTTTTTCTTGTTCAGTTCTTCAGTGAGATCATTGATTTCCAAAGATGTCTTTTTCTTTCTTTTTCTCTCTCTCTCTCTCACTCTCTATTCATATTGAATTATAATTTCCTTTCATTAAGTGTTGACGCTGATTGAGTTTGCAACTATGTTAACTTAAACCCTTTTGATACCAATGCACCCGAAACTGTCTCTGGTTTTATAATACAAAGTTCCTGTTTTAAAGCAATTTAAATTAAAACCTACCATCAAAATTTCATGTTTATTTATCTTACAAACACTTGCTTGGTAATGGCAAAGTTATTTTACTAAATCCTTCATTACTTTCAAAACTGACTGAAACAAAGTGTATTTCAACAAAAATATGGTAACAAAAGGGTTGATGCATCTACCTATGATCATGATGGTAACGCTAATACTTTTAATAACAGCTACTTTAAGTTAGCTGGTGTTTATATGGTGGTCAGTGAACTTTTACCAAAAACTGACCAGTGAAAACTTTTTTTTTCTTTTACTTTTTTTTTTTTTAATATTTGGCTGCAAACACAAAAATGGCTGCTACTAATGTTAAAATCATGAAGAAAAGCAATTAGGTACACCGTTTACAAAGACTATGGGAGATTTTGAACTATTATTTTATATTCTACCCTTATTGTTAGTCTTTTCGTTCCTAAACTCATCTATAATTGATCTTCAGAATTTGTCTGGTTTATAAATTTTCTCTCTGAATCTATTTTTGCTGATATTGTTTGTTTCATTTATTTGTATTGTTTAACCAATTCCCAGAAGGTCCAGCTTCAGTTGATTTTTTTTTTCTTTTCTCCTTTCTTTTATAATTTTTTTGTCTTGTTTTTATCCCCATTTCATTTCTTTTTTTTTTTTCCTTTTTTTTTTTTTTGAAAAGGTTTAAATGATACAAAATATTTGAATTCTTCCAAAATCATCATTCAAAAGTCCTCTATTTTTTTGGTTTTCATTGTCTGTGTTTACATATTTTTCCTTTTTTTTTTCTTCCTGACAGACGCCTGTTTTATACACAAGTCTTTTCTTCTTCAAAACATTACCCATATCAGTGATGTTCAGCTGAAATAAACTAAAGATTTACACAGATTTATTTTCTTTTCTTATTTATTTTTTTAGAATTTTATTTATTTATTGCATGCCAAAACTGACCAGTTGCTCTTCACATTCTTCTACTGTCAAAAGATCCTAACACAATACTTAGGATATTGTTTTCTGTACACTGTCCTCAGTTCTTTCAAATTCTGTTTTGCTTTTTGGTGGGTGATGGGATCTCAGGCCAGTACCATGTAAAAAGCACCCAGTACGCTCTGTATAGTGGTTGGCATTTAGGAAGGGCCTCCAGCCATAGAAACCATGCCAAAACAGAAATAGAGCCTAGTATAGCCCTCTGGCTCACCAGCTCCTGTCAAACTGTCAACCCATGCCAGCATGGAAAATGGATGTTAAATTATGTTGATGATGATGTGTTGGAGAGGGACAATTACAATAATAAAAAAACAAATTCATAAAAATTTTTAATTCTCTGATTGAAATTGAAAAAACAATGAAATTCAAAGAAATATCTAAGCAGTGTAATATCCAAAAACAACAAAAATAAACTTAAATAATGCAATGTTTTAACCCTTTCGTTACCAACCTGGCTGAAACTGGTTCCAGCTCTGTAAAGTTCTGAATTAAAATCTTCCACGAAACCTTAGTTATCATTAAGCTAGTGTTAGGAATATAAATTGTGACTAAGTTATTTTGCTAAATTCTTTCTTATATTTAAAATTAATTGAAAGAAACACAGAGCATCTCAATAGAAATATGGTAACAAAAGGCTTAACAAATGATCAATTTAATCCTTTCGATACCAACCTGGCTGAAACTATCTCTGGCTCTGTAGTACAAATGTCTTGTTTTCATAAGTTCTGAATTAAAATCTTCCAAACCTTAGTCACAATTTATGTTCCTAACACTAGCTTAATGATAACTAAGTTATTTTGCTAAATTCTTTCTTATATTTAAAATTAATTGAAAGAAACGCAGAGCATCTCAAAATAAATACAGTAACGAAAGGGTTAAAGAAGGCCAAAGTATCACCACCCTTGTTGTTTTAACATCCAGTTTTCCTTGCTTGCTTGTATTGGATAAAGCTTTTATTGAGGCAGATTTTCTAGTGCCAGGTGTCAGGTAATATTTCCCTATTGCCAGATATGTTATCACAGAATATTGGAAACGAATGATGACACTGCTTGTTTAAGTCACTCTCGTTTACAACTCTATCGTGCAATATCACAAACAAGCAGACTCAAGCATACACACTTGCTTGCGCACACACACACACACACACACATCAGCAAAGATTGTTGGCCAACGGAATGTATGTAGAATGGTTACTTGGTACTTACATGATCATGAATGGTATTCTTAAACTGAAGAAAGAGTTGTATTGTTGAAACATGTATATTCATTTTCTTTCACTGATAATGATTAGGGAAAATGTTATTCCAATGCTTTCCATGAATGAGAGACCAGTTTGTGTGGGAGTTCATTTATTTATTTATTTATATAGGAACAGTAAACATCAGCCATTGATCTGAAGGGAAAGAAAACATGGGTTACCTTAGTTAACTGATTTTGTTACTAATTGAGCAGCTAACTGGCTTCCATGCCGGTGGCATGTAAAAAGCACCATTCGAGTGTGATCATTACCAGCGTCGCCTTACTGGCACGTGAAAAAACATTCAAGCGAGGTCATTGCCAGTGCCGCTGGACTGGCTCCTGTGCTGGTGGCACATAAAAAGCACCATTTGAGCGTGGCACGTAAAAGCACCCACTACACTCTTGGAGTGGTTGGCATTAGGAAAGGCATCCAGCTGTAGAAACTCTGCCAGATCAGATTGGAGCCTGGTGTAGCCATCTGGTTCGCCAGCCCTCAGTCATTCGTCCAACCCATGCTAGCATGGAAAGCAGACGTTGAACGATGATGATGAGCACAAATTGTTGGAGTATTGGTAAAGATGGCTGTTTTATTTCATGACAATTTATAGCTAAATCTGGAAACATCTCCATCACCGTGTATCAGTGGTTCTCAACTGAAGGCCATATGACTCCTAGGGTGGTAGATCTATGAAAAAATGTTAATTTGGATGTGTCTCTTGCAAGAAACCACCAAATTTCTTTTCTCTAATGTTTTACATACTTCAGCATACGCAATGCATCAAAAAAATAGAATAGGAATTTGGATAAAAGTATCCATAAAACTAGTTTTCAAACATTCAATGGCTTTGGGGTCCACCAGAATAGAAGAGTAACCAAGGGGGTCCATGGGAAAAAATGGTCAAGGATCATTGCTATATGTTTTCAAGGAACAGCTTTAACCCTTTCATTACCAATCCAGCTGAAACCGGCTCTGTTTCTGAGTACAAATGTCTTGTTTTCATAAGTTCTGAATTAAAATCTTCCACCAAACCTTAGTCACAATTTATGTTCCTAACACTAGCTTAATGATAACTAAATTATTTCACTAAATTTTTTGTTGTATTTAAAGTAAATGAAAGAAAAACAGAGCATCTCAAAATAAATACAGTAACGAAAGGGTTAAGCTAAAGAATAAGCTTTTAAAAAAAAAACTACTCAAGAAATTTACAATGATTTATGTGTATAAAGAATAATTCTGTAAAGTCGATGTTCCATGGAGTCAAGAAAATGGAATTTTCTCTCAGACCAAGATTTTATTTCTAAATATCAATGTTATGTTCTCCCTACAGTTTATAAATTTATCTACATTTAAATAAACCAGTTACTTCATTACAATCATCATCATTTAATGTCCATTTCCCATGCTGACATGGGTTAGACAATTTGACGACCCAGTGATGCAGAGAACTGCACCTAGCTCCTCTGTTTTGGCATGAATTTTATGGTCAGATACCCTTCCTAATGCCAACCACTTTACAGAATAGACTGGGTGTTTTTCAAGTGGTACCAGCACCATCACAATCAGATTTGGCATGGTTTTTATGGCCGGATGCCCTTCCTATTGTCAACCACTTTACAGAGTGGACTGACTCTAAAACTGAAACTGAATGTACAAACAGTAGCTGCAAATTTATTAATAGACTTTTAACTTTATAGTGTTGGTGCCACTATAAAATGTAGTCAGGGTGCTGTAAAGTAGTTGGTGAATGAGCTGAGACCGATTGAGAGGTCCGCTTTAGCCTTGTCAAGGAGTTGACAACTTCTTCAGGGTTAGTAACAGGATAAAATGCATCCAGTACACTTTGTAAAGTGGTTGGTGTTAGAAAAGGTACCCAACCATAGAAATGAAACCAAAAATTAAACTTTGGGCAAGATGTGTTCCTCTTGACCTTTCTAAGAAGGCAGTAACTCCCAATAAGAACCAACTTGGACTGTAGCAACCTTTCCAACCTATGCCAACTTGGAAAACAGATATAAAATGATGGTTATGCAAAAAGTATAGATAGATCGGTAGCTACTACTCACATTTTTTTTTCTCTCCTTGTTTCTTTCTGTGGAAGAGCGTAGGCGCGAAACGTTAAAGACATTTTCAATTCCTGAGCATTATACTAATACATCTGTTTGTTTTCTACACCACCTGTCTTTGTTTTTTGTTTTTTTCATGAATATATATATATACATGTGTGTGTGTGTGTGTGTATAAATGTTTGCGTCTGTGTTTGTCCCCCCCCCACCATCGCTTGACAACCGATGTTGGTGTGTTTACGTACCTGTAACTTAGCAGCTCGGTGAAAGAGACTGATGGGATAAGTACTAGGCTTAGAAAGAACAAGTGCTGGTGTCGATTTGTTCAAATAAAGGCAGTGCTCCAGCATGGCTGCAATCAAATGACTGAAACAAATGAATGAATAAAAGAATTTTATATAGAACTGTAATATTCCAGCTTAAAAATGTGTATCTGAGTTAAATCTGAGAAATACAGAGCATCTTTTTAAGTCTGCGTTCTTGTTTGGAGTATTCTTTGTTACAGTATTCAAGTTATAAGTCTTAAAATTATGCCAAAAGTCTAAGATAATCAGACTTACTTTTTCTTTAAAATGCTTCACTGAATAGAAACAATTTTAATTCAACTAATTTGTTTATTTTCTAAGGTTTATATTTTATCCTTTCTCTAACATCGTTAATGTTGATTTAAATTAAGCTGAAAATTTCTCTTGATTCTACAAATATTACAATATATACATATACTTCTATCCTTGTTTATCAAAGGGGTTTGGTTAAAAAGGAAAAGCTGGTAAAGGAATCATCTCTATGCACTTTGTAAATGGAACAAAATAATAGATTCATTGCTACCAAAATCATGGCGCACAGCCACAAGGCCTCTACCATCATCTATTTTCTTGATCTACTTTTTCCAGTAGAAAACACACTCATCTGCATCATTTGTTGGGATCAGGCACCTCCATATTTTCTCTGTTCACTGGTGACGTGTTGATGAGTCCGAATACATAAATCCTTATATAAAATATGCAAACGAGAGATAATCAGTCCATTCTGTGATAAGCATAACATGGTTCACAACTGAGCGTACTGTTTTATCCTGGGTCAGTGATAAACAAAGCTACATATATTTGACTATCTTGGATTTTTATGAGTGTATATAAATATATAAATATAAATTTATAGCAATAAGATAGTGGAAAAACTGAGCTATGATATTTTTTCCGTTTTTGTCAAGTGGTTCATGCTGTTTTTCATTTTTTTTTTCTTTTATCTGAATTTGTATCTCAATTTAACCCTTTCAATACCAATCTGCTTGAGACCACCTGCAGTTCTGTAATACAAAATATCTCGTTTTACAGGATTCATATTAAAAAAACCTTCCGTCATAATTTTATGCAAGACTCTTGTTATATCCCTAACGCCAGCTTAATAATGGAAAAGTTAAAAATCCCTCCAGATCTCTCATTATATGAATTGGTTTTTAATTAAAATGTATAAATTTAAATTTTGTTCATATTGAATAAATATAAAAGGATTAGACTGTTAGATATTTTTTTAATAATTTCACTAATGTGTGTGTGTGTGTGTGGTACTAAATGCATAATTATAGTTATATTATTATTGTATGCTTTGGCCTGTATTTATATAAAAAATGAAATAAAAAGCTTGAGCTTCAAGCAGCCGTGTTTGCACGTGTTGTTCACAAAAGATTCTTAAATGCAAGAGCATAACGGTGAGCGTTTCCTTCAAACTTACATTTCATATTTCAAAAAATATTCAGACAGTGACTATTGCAAAGGAAGTCAGGATAAGTTTACCAGCTGATGATCAGAAAGGAGCAACTTGGAGTACTGGAAATCGGAACCTTTCAGTTATAATATATTAAAGAATAATCTACATTTGTATTGAATTCACAAAAACTGTTACTCAGAGTTTCTACTGAGTTCTGTAATTTGTTGCTTCTGGTGAATCAACAGAGATTTATATATATACAAGGTGTTCAAAAAGTCTCTCCGCAGTATTTTATTGCAAAATAAATATAAGATGGAATAAGACTACAAAAGAATATATTAGACTTTACAAGACTTTAAAAAACTTTATAAGAGGTGATGAAAGTTTCATCCTTCATTTTCAATACATAAATTGATTCTTCTACACATGTTTTGAAATACATCTTGGAGAGTCTGATGTGGTATGAACCATGTGAAGGTTATGATTGTGTCTTTTAGCTCATTAATGGTTTTCGGGATATTCTTGTACACTGATCCTTTACTTGCTCCCTAGAAAAAAAACTCTGGTAGTGTTAAATCAGGTGATTTTAGTGGCCTTGTCCCTTCGAAATAATCCATTCACTGCAGAGAGACTTTTTGAACACCCTGTATATATATGTGTGTATATATATATATAATAATAATGATAATATTAGGGAGTATAACTCCAAACTTACAGGGAAAAATTCAATTTAGTAATAAATCAAATTTCACAGTATAAATATATAAATTAGAGATAAAACCACTATTATGCAACTCAAACAGTGATAGACGTAAACCAATACATAAATAACAAATAATATATATATATTACGGAGATGTACTCGCATAGCAAGTAATTTGATCTGAGATCGTGTGCTGAAACGAAAACAATTGCAGCGTGGAAGGTGTTTATAAGCCATTTAAGAAATATATAGAAATAATTTTTTTTTATAATATATAACTTATAACCAGATCTCAAAAAGTATAAAATATATATATATACATACACTCACACACACATATATATATATATGAATGTGAAGTGCTTTTGTCAAAAAATAAACTCCACTGGTACTGGTACACTCAACACATTGTAATTTTGCTTTTGTTCCTGAATGATTTAATGTATGCATACTCTGCTGAACAGAATGATAAGTAAAGTTGTCAGGGCTGTTGCTCTACTTTATGATTAATTAAATAAACATAACATTTTTGTCCGGGCTATTTCCAATCCCTTATTTTGTCGAAATTGTTTTCTGATTTATGATCTCTGGTTCTTCTACACTGATATAACCAAACTGAAATTAAAGATTCTGATTCTGTTGTAAGACAACAGAGCGATTCTTTCAGATGTTGCAATTTTCTGCTGAAATGAAATATTTTATTATACAAATTGTTTGTTAAGAAACACAAGCCATTCTGTCTTTATAGTATCATGGTGGTCCCAATGTTGATGACAATAAAACTGCTTTTAATGTTACCTGCATTTATAAATGTCTTTTCTTTTCTTTTTTTTTTTTTCCTTCTTTTTGCTTTGTTACTTTTTGGGTCTGGAGACATGTTGCAGTGCTCTTGGCACCTTTGCAGGTTCTTTAAGGTTCACGATACTGATACCTATTTCTTTACTACCCACAAGGGGCTAAACACAGAGGGGACAAACGAATTAAGTCGATTACATCGACCC